>NC_133655.1:280168998-280468998 GCF_009905375.1 Apium graveolens
AATTTTCGGATATCTCAAGGGAACACCAAAACTTGGCATTTGGTACCCTAGAGATTCTGGTTTTGATCTAACTGGTTATTCAGATGCAGATTATGCAGGTTGTAGAATTGATAGAAAAAGTACAACAGGAACCTGTCAATTTCTAGGAAACAAGCTTGTGTCCTGGTTCAGTAAAAAGCAAAATTCAGTTTCTACTTCTACAGCTGAAGCTGAATATATTGCTGCTGGCAGTTGCTGTACTCAGATTTTATAATAAAAAAATTTAATTTTAAATTTTGTACTCAACCCTTACATGACAACTCTCCATCCAAATAAGGTGAGGGTTGAACCCCTTCTTTCCCAGCCCTTGAATCCAAACAAGGCAGGGGTTCACTCTGATCTAACCCAACCTAGCCTAGCCTAACCCAACCTACACCTCCTTTCCCAACCCCCTAACCAAACAAGCCCTAAAGGTCTGTGGAGACTCGAAACTTGTGGTATCCCATGTCATTGTGAATTTGAGGCAATGGATGAAACCATGGCCAATTATGTTCGTCTAGTGAAAGTTGTGATGACTCAATTTGATGAATGGCATGTTGAGTATATCCTGTGGGAAGAAAACTTAAAGGCTGATGTATTGTCCAAATTTGCCTCTTCGGAAGTAGAAGAAAGTTCTGGAAGCGTGTACTTCCGAATTCCGAAGACGCGAAACATTGATGTGAAATTGGTCTCCCCCATCGGGTTGGGAGGATCATAGATAGATCCCATTAAAGCCCATCTTCAAACTGGACGGCTCCCGAACAATGTCACGGAAGCACGGAGGCTAACAATACATGCTCTAATGTACTCTTTAATTGTTGGGATGGGATCCTATATAAAAGATCTTTTGTGATTCCCTACCTTAGGTGCCTTAGACCTGATGAGGCACGATTAGACCTTGAAGAGGTGCATGAAGGAATTTGTGGCCAACACCTGGGGGCAGGCCCTTGGCTCACAAGATTACTCGCTTGGGCTTCTATTGGCCGAAGATGATGGCTGATGCCAAAGATTATGTGAGGAAGTGTAATCTTTGTTAGAAGCATGCGCCGGTTGTTAGACAACCACATGAGATGCTTACTTCTATAAACTCCCCTATCCCTTTGCCATGTGGGGGATGGATATTCTAGGACCTTTTCTTATGGAAATTGCGTAGAGGAAGTTTTTAATTGTGGCAATTGATTACTTTACTAAGTGGATTGAAGCCAAACCTCTGGCCAAAATCATGACCAAACAGGTTGCCCAATTCCTATGGAAGAACATAATGTGTAGGTATGGGATTCCCGCATCCTAGTAACCGATAGTGGGACGTAATTCTAATAATGAGGAATTTAGGAGGTACTGCAGGGAAAATAAGATCGAGCTACGATTCACTTCTATTGCCCATTCACAAGCTAATGGGCAAGCGGAAGTAGAAAATCACATTATCCTTGATGGGTTAAATAAGAGGATAGAAAATTCCATAAATAATTAGGTGGATGAAGTACTTCCAATACTTTGGGTGTATAAAATCACATGTAGAGTTACCACCGAAGAAACACCATTCATGTTGGCCTATGGAGCTGAGGCAGTTGTCCCTGTGGAAATATCATATTTTTCTCCAAGGATTCAAGCATATAATATTGAAGAGAATGAGAAAGGGCAGAGGTTAGCCTTGGATTTAATTGATGAGGTTCGGTATCAAGCACATGCTAAGGTCGTAGAGTATCAGAAGAAAGCTTCCTTTTACTATAACTTGAGGGTGAAGGAAAGATTATTCAAGCAAGGAGACCTAGTTCTAAGGAAAGTTGAGGCATCCGGAGTAGGGCAAAAGGGAAAATTGGCTCTAAATTGGGAAGGGCCATATATGGTCAAAAGTGTCAAAGAACGAGGATCCAATAAGCTAGAGACTGTGGAAGGAGAAGAAGTGCCAAAAACTTGGCATGCGCAGAGTATGAAGACTTATTACATATAACACCATGTTTAAGTCAGATACTGAGTTATTAGGACTATTAAGTAGTAATAAGGTTCATTGAAACCATGAGCGTTGGCTCCTTAGGATTTATATTCAAGTTTATTAGGATTTATATTCCAGTTTATGAGAATCGTTAGTTCAGATTGTAAAGGTTGGACCCAGTAATATATTTTCAAGGTTTTGAAATACCGAGTTATGTCTATGAAGTTTTAAACAACAAGTTTAAGACATAAATATTCAGAAGAGCAAAGTTAAAAGATATAGTGAACGTCAAAACACATTTCATAATAATATCTTAATATTACAGTAACAAGTAAAAACTAAACATCTTCCTTAGAAGGCTCAGGCTCTCCCTCAGACTCTTCTCTTAAGCCGCTCTCCGAACTCCCATCTGATCCGCTCTCAGAATCATCCTTCGAGGTTTCTTTGGAAGTCTTCTTGGTTGACCCGTCAGATGTCTCATTAGAAACCTCTTATGAAGTTTTCTATGGAAGATCTTCAGTCCTTGACTTTTTTCTAGCAAACTCCTCTTCTTCTTCCTCGGATGAAGACTCTTCTTTACTAGATCTTGACTCAACCTCCTTCCTCTTCTTTCCTTTGTCAACCACAGGCACTTTAGATCCAGAAGCTCTTGCATCAGCTGAGTAAGTAAGGCGATCTCCTTCCCGAATAAGATCCACGACCTTTTCCGTGACAACATAGAGGTCAGGAATTTTGAGAAGGCAAGGGAATGACTCAACTTCGAGCACCTCGGGATACTCGGCTTAAATAGCCTTGACTGCAGCATCCGTGCCTTCTTTATAATTAACTGGATGAGTAAGGGCGTCATGCTCCTCCATCAAGATTTTAAACTCAGGAGTTTCCATCCAAACATCGAACCCCTTCTCCCTCTCGTTGTTCAAAATAACGATGTTGGCCCGAGATGTCTCCAAATTAGAATTTGAGGAGGCCAACTTAGTCTGAAGATTTTTATTCTTTCATTGGCCTCCTCAAGCTTCTTTACAGTATCTTCGTAGCCCACCTTCCAAGCTTTAGCTTGATGAAGCGTCCCTTGGTAGTGGCATTTGCCTAAAAAGGAATTGAATAAGTTAGTTCAAAAGAAATGAAGAAAGGATAAAATGAAATACTAAAAGTTTCAATGTAAGAAACTACCGTGGTTGGGGATTGACAGCTCATAATTCATTTGCTTCTAAGTTCCTTTGAAGGAAAATATCCTAATAGTCAACTAGGGATATGAAGTTAAGTGACTATACATTGACCAACTTTGTATCTCCAATTATTGAGACTTTTTCCCTTATACCCCATACGAGTTGGAAATAAGCCTCTGGATTTTGCTATACCCTCAAGGGTTGGTTGGGGCCTTCTTCGCCATCTGTGCCACCCACCTGAGTCAAGAACTCAGGAAATCGATCCCCCAGCTGGGGTCTTTGAAAACTTTTACAGCCCTTTTCATTCTCTTGAACTCCAAGTTCTTGGGCTTGGTTGCCTCCACAATCATTTCGGCCACTGTGCAGAAAGAACATAAAAGAATTAAACAAAGCACAACAACTATAATAATCACTCTAGAAAGTGGTCGAAAAGTAAGAATTATACCTTTTATTGAGACCGGTGAAAGTCCATGCTTAACAAGCACGATCTCTTTTATGAGATCCAAGAATGGGATGTCCCGTTATCTCTCGTAAGGATGTCAAAGGAAGCTTCCTCTTCCATTGATAAAATGATATCATTTGGGCTCCCATCGACCACCTGACCAAAGGATGATCAAAACAAGGTTCCCCAGTCGCCACCTTCCCAAACCAAGTAGACAAATTCTTTCTTCCATTTCAAGTTATTATCTAGCACTGACTTCGCATTGAAAATATGAGGAATGGTGGGACGTTTGTTCAAGAAAACCCAATCTGGATTCTTATCAGGACTATTTTAAAACTGATTTTTTTCCCTAAAAACAGCTACTGATAGGGGAAAATTATTTTTAATACATTGGACATAAAATTAAGAATCAACCTCCACACGTGAGGTGGAAGTTGGAACAGATTAATACCCACATCAACAAGTAAAGTGGGAATAAAAGGGTGAAAAGGGAACTTGATACCAGCCCTCATTGTATCCCTGAAGACATAAAGTGCGTCTTTTTCAGTGACAATCCCAGTCTGCGGCACTAGCAAGGACTAGCTTTTAAGGCTTCTCAATCTTGTAGACGCAAATCATTTTTTTCCAACTCCTTTTGATCGTAAAAAGTGTTGATATGATCAAACGCATCCAGGTGAGTGTTTGACGGATATTCACCCCCTGGCGTTGATCATGTCAATCAAGGACGAGTACCTTGAACGAATGGGGAATTTGTAAGATTTCTTGGCCACATTCATCTTTGCTTAGCGTAGAGCTTTCTTATCTGCCATATGAGAGATCCAAAAAAGGGAGAAAAGTTTAAATATAAAACTCAGAAATTATGATGATATGCATATAAAATCGAGAAATTATGAAGATTAACCTAGAAATTATGAAGATTTACCCATAAATTATGAATATGCACGAAGATAATGCAGAAATTATGCATATGTATGAAGGTGGAAACCCTGAAAAGTATCAGTATACCTGAAGTTTTGAAGATATCAACCAGAAAAATGGGAAACGAGGTTGCCGAAAATTGCCTTGCAGCGGAAACCTAGGAAGCTAAGGGCGGAGAAAATGCCGGAAATTTCTAGAACCTTAAAGAAATTTGGGAGAAGTTTGAGAAACTTAGAAAATAAGAAAGTGAGGCGGGAACTAAATCCTAATCACTCTATTATATAGGCTAATTATGGAAGTTGAACCGACTATAGCCGGTAGGCCCAAGACCCAAAAACAACAACCCAAATTCTAGAATCTTTTCGAGAAGACTAGAAAACTTCCACTAAGTTCTTTAGAAACACTGAAAACCAAAATGAATTTAGGCCTAATAATACTTAAACCCAACGTATAAGTAATTAGAGTTTGGAAACTTAGGCCCATCGATAAAAATTAAGGCCCAAATCTATTACAATTTGGAAGTACCACGCCCAAATCAAATTAGGATTTGGAAAAGGGCCAAAACCCAATAATAATAAAACTAAGGAAAGGAGCTAGAATCCTAGTCGAGATCCAAGTCGTAAATCCTAGTCAAAAATCTTTGACTAGAGACCTATTAAATGATGACAATTTCGACTAGAATCCTAACCGAAATCCAAGTCGAAAATCCTAGTCGATTTTTTTTACTGGAGACCTGTTAAAAGACCATTATTTCGACTAGAATCCTAGTCGAAATCCTGGTCAAAATTTTTTGACTAGACCACATGAATATGCCATTATTTCGACTAGAATACTTGTCGAAATCCAGGTCGTGAATCCTGGTCAAATAATTTCAACTAGACCACAGTAATAGCCAAATATTTCGACTAGATACCTAGTCGAATTCCATGTCGTGAATCCTGGTCAAAAAAATTCGACTAGACCGCATGAATAGGCCATTATTTTGACTAGAATCCTAGTCGAAATCCAGGTCATGAATCCTGGTCGAAAAATTTCAAATAAACCACAAGAGTAGGCCATTATTTCGATTAGAATCCTAGTCGAAATTCCGGTCGTGAATCCTAGTCAAAAAAGTTTGACTATGACACAAGAGCAGACCCAAATTTTGACCAGGATCCTAGTCGAAATCCAGGTCGTGGATCCCGGTCGAAAAATTACCAGAAAGTTAGTTAAAAAGGAAATATGAGAATAATTAATAAAATTGTTCCCCAAAATGCCATAATATATTTTTAATCCCCGAAAATTTAAGAAAAATTCCAGAAATTTCCTAAAAATAGGGATAAGTACAAAATGAGTATGGAAAATTATTAAATCCCGAAAAATATGTTGAAGCCTCGAAAAGGCAAGTCATTGTAAATGTGTAGGCCGCTCCACACTTTACGCTGAAAACGATACCTTGCAAGGGCATAAAGTAACTTAACATCTACGAAATCCCGCACAGTTTCCTAGAAGTTAGGGGCAAATGATAGGGAATAAAATAAGTTCTGATTGCGTAATTAATATCGCATTAATTAGACCTGATTTGGTCCACAAGTAAAGCCCATTTAATGAGGCCCGAAACCCTAAATATTTATTATTTTTGTAATTAATAAATATGGGCAAAGTTAGCTGTCAAAAAGTATCCAATTAAGGATATAATTCTTTGGGGATTAGCCTCCAAAAAACCTCAAAGGACAAGAAATCAATTTCCTACATTCCAGAACTCCAAAGTCCATTTAAAGTCTGAGACTTGCCTACCAAGTCTCTCACCCTAATCTAACTCAAGGTTTCCCACGCCTATATATGCAGTCTCACCCCCACAAATCAGAATTATATTTTTTGATTTGATCATTGCCATAGAGTAGAGATGTACAAAAGGCTCACAGGACCGGGTTTTAACCGGGCCTTAAAAAGCACATGCATTGACCGGGCCGGATTTTTCGGGCTTTGAGTTTGACCGGGCCGGACCGGACTTTCCGAAAATGACAAAGCCCGTTTGGGCCCTCGAGGCGGGCCTCGCCGAGCTTTTTTCCGGGCCGGATCGGATCGGGATGAGCTTTTTTCTAATTTAAATCGGATCGAATTTTATTAGAGATTCTATAGATTACATATGTTAGCAACTTGATCATCGTAAAAATGTATTAGTTTGCATGAAATATTTTAAGAAAATATTACTTGGTTAAAAACATTTTTGTTGTCAAAAAATAAACATATTTATAGAATAATATGTTTTATCAATCTTATCCAAATATATATAGTGTACTTATTATATCTTCTTTCATTAATCTTGTAATAAAGTATATAAATAATATTATTAATCACAAATATGTAAATATATATGTATTTAAAGAATTATTTATATTTATAGTAAATGTAAATTCATAAATAAATAAGAAAATATATTAGAATAATCAGATTTTAACCGGGCTTTTTGGGGTTTTTAACCGGGCCGGGCCGGGCTTTGCCTAAAAATATAGGGCCCGTAGAAGCCCTAAGCCCGGGCCGGGACCGGGCTTTAACCATGCCGGGCTTGACCGGATTTTGACTGGATCGGACCGGGCCAAATTTTCGGGCCAGACTTTTTGTGCATCTCTAGCATAGAGTAAGGTACGTAGGCATCTTGTGAAGGCAGATTTGAGTCACGAAACACGAGAGCAGTCAATCAAGGGCCTTGAGCTCACGAAACCTAGCATTAATTACAACCTAGTTTTTTACCCATAACATAAGATTTTTTTTTGTATTAGTGTGACGTTGATTATTTGACATTGTTAATTAATTCTTAATAACGTGAATTTTAATAAAATGAATACTTAAAAACTTTTTACATTGTTACTAAATAAATGTTATGTCTTGATTTATTTATACTTTTCTTGTAATGGCTACCTTTCTATGTTAAATATTGTTCAAAATTATTATTTTAATTGTAACTTTAATTATTTAGAAATATATAGCTAAGTAAACCAATATATATGAAAGGAAACACATGACTAAAAATGTAATTTCATGAATTGTAATAAGGAACTTAATTTTTACCTTTTAGTGGTAGACACGTATTAAGTGTTTGATTAAAAATATAAAAGACATAGTGACATAATGGTATTGTACTGTGAGAACTAATCGGTAGATTTTGGTTCGACTCCCGCTAACAATATTTTTTTTATAGTAGATATAGCAAATTCGTCATTTCACATAAATTAAATGTCTCACTAATTTTATACTCATGTTGTGCTATAATATATGGAAGGATATATAAGAGATAAGAGAAGTGTCACTCCATTTTTATTTAAAATATAATGAATATGTTGAGGTTAAAAGATATTGATAGTTTTAATCCTTTTTTTGTAAAATTTTCACAAACTTTATTTATCGGTTTTTCATGGACACACATTATAAATTTTGAGTGAGTTCACTTATTAGATATGAAATGAATTTTTGAGGGAATGAAGTTACATCTATTCAAAATAAAAATTCAGGGTTTTCACTTATGGAACGAGAAATTTTCATATTCATTCCATTTTATTGAAATATGAAATTTCATTCTATAACACAAGCCCCTTGCTCCCGAGTTTTAAAAAGGGTGAAATGCAAATGTAAGGTAAGTAAAATAGTTTTACTTTCATTATTAATCGTACTCCCGAATTTTTAAAAGTAACGAAAGTAAGTGATAATGAATATAAATTTTACATACTTTCACTCCAAAACTTTCATCCCAAAAATGGGATTAAAGTATTTTACCTCCCTATCATTTACTTCCTTCCCTTATAAAAACTCGGGAGTAAGGCCTCATTATTTCACAAATATCACATCATATATTTCTCACTATTTTTATGTTGATGAATTATTTTTGAAAAAATTGTTTCATGAGAACTTTTTTCTTTGGAAACATTTTTTTTAGATATTTTTTCCCGAGAAATATTTTTCTTGGGAATATTTTTTCCTGAAAAAAGTTTTTCGAGAAAAATATTTTCGGCAAATTTATTTTTAGAATTGTCCATGAACGATCTTTCGAGAATTTTTTTTGAATTCTTTTTCATGTATTGCTTTCCTGGGAGTTTTTTTCAAAAAAAATTGTTTTAGCCCAAAATTATTATGGGTCAATTTTTATTGAATTTTCATTTAATTTTCTCCAAAAAAGTGACAAATATAATGCAATAATTTTTTGTTCCCTTTCTTATTCCGCTCCTACCTCATCCCTTTGTATGTATTTCATTCCAATCTCATTTCATTTTTTGTGAAGTAAATGCAACCTTAGTTGATTGATTTTTATTGACTTCGCTCCCATCTATTTATTATCTATTAAATATATTGGAGTTTGATAATATATATACACACACACGTATATATATGGGAGTTACTCAAACGAGAACCCCAATTATAATGAGATATGAGATCTAATCACAACCCTCCATTTTATTTTTTTTATTATAATTTTCTTTTAATCCTCATTGTACATCTATTTCTCTGACCAATTGGTTTCTTTATCTATTCTCTCTCATCGACACCACCCCCACCCATGCACTCTCTCACCACCCGACGCCGCCACTCCACCACTGCTCGTCGGACCCCCCCCTCTCTCTCCACATCTTCATTCCATACTTCTAGCACCATTTTCATTGTCGCTAATATCTTCTCGTCGGCTGGAACAATCTCCGCAGTCTTTCGCTTCAAAACCAGCGACTATAAAACTTTTCAGCCTCCAATTTATATTTTTCATCACACAAATTCCGCCAGCCTCCTATTATTTACAGATATGATTTTGACTTGTAATTGGCGATTTTTCTATAATTGGGGGTCTGTGTAAATGATTATGGTGGTGATATGGTGGTTATATTTTATTTATTTTTAAAATATGGTATTTTGTAATAAAATCTTATAATTTTTTGTTATGATACCGGTGATCGGAGTTGATGATGGAGTTGATGGGCGTATCTGATGAGTAGAAGCAGTGGTCAGATGTGGTGATTTTTGTATTTTCGGTGGTGATTTTTTATTTTAACGATGGTGATTTTATATTTGACAGTGGTGATTTTCTGGTGGTCGCACGAGGTGGTGGTTGCAGGAAATGATGGTCGACGGTGGTTGAAGATAGTGATGGGTGGTTGGAGGACTATGAAGATGATGTATGAGGTGATAGTTGGGGATAATGATGAGATTTAAAATGAATGGTGTACATTTAAAGTAGATTTAAATTTGAATGATGAAAATTAGATCTCATATCTTATTTTTAGATGGGTTCTCACTAGAGTAAGACCATATATAAACAATTTAGCAAATGGGGGTTGAATGAAACAATTTTTCAAGGTAAAATGATAGTTATACCCTCCAAACTGTGAAATTACAATTTAGCCCCTCTAATATTTGTTTCATATTAATTTCTCTATTATTATAACATTATATCTTTGTTCATTAATGACTAATATTCAATATAAAGAATATTAATTATTTTATAATTAAAACTTGTATATATATATGTATATCTTTTAAAAAAGTACTAAAATATTATTAAAAATATTAGAAATGTTGAAATAATTATAAATATAACATGATTTCATGATATCAAATTCTTAATAACATAACAATGTTTCATATAATTTTAATTATAATATAGGTGATTAACAAAATGAAATTATTCGCCATACGCTAATTTAGAGTATACTTGTAAAACTATACTGATGAATGCCTTTCCAAGTTATTTATCATATAATATTACCATTCATTATTTTCAAAGAACGCATTATCAAATGTTTATGAAAAAATTGACAATAATGTAATTTACATATGGATCATGCATGTGATAATATTATGTAATATGTTTTACATATAGATCATATATTTGTCTTACACGAACTTTTAACAAAATGAATACAACAAAAATTTATTGAAAGTTAATCTCACAAATCACAATAACAAATACCAATATTTTTAAACATGCATGTATTTTAAGCAGCCAGCGGGAAATTGATTGTTACACATCCTCTTATCTTATTTGACAATATTAACCCCATCTTCTTCTTTTTTAAGTTATTTGTCAAATTTCATTTTAGTTTTCCAAATTTCCTTGCACCTGTTTCTTAAGTATTGCAAATAAAATTTTAAATTAATTTTGATTGAAAACTCGTCTTATGGTTTTCATTCTCTTAAATCTTTATTTTTGCTAAATATTTTCATTTAAATATAACTTAATCAAGTGAATTAATTATAAGTCTTATATTTAATGGTATTTATAAATTCTCTAATGTGTTAAATTTAAAATTTCAACGGCTTTTATTTAACCGTTAGCCTCAAATTTTAATTCAAATAAATGAATTCAAATATAAATTAATGCATGATAAATAATTTTTTTTATTAACCTACTAAATATTTAAAAAACGTTGACCATTATATCTACAAATCATGCAATGTAATTGTTTTTATAATATAATGAGAATATAATTAAGAAATAGCGATGTAACCGCACACTGATCAAATCAAATTTTTAAGTTAAAATTTATCTAAGTAAACTAGCATAAAAGTTTGTGCGAGGCACGGATCTGTTTATAAATGAAATAATTTCTTGAATATATATATATAATTTATAATTTAAAAATATTAAAAAATATTTTTTTTACCTTATTTAATACTTTTACAATAATTCATCACATATGATTCTCATTAATAAATTTTTTATTAGAATATATATAGTAAAATTTGAATAAGTATCTATATGATAAAATGCATTTAATAATTTTAAATTTATAAAAACATTTCAATATATTTTTTATTGCAGTTTGATAAATATTTTTTTTGAAAATTTACGAGTTAACCCCCATTTATTTGTTATAACCTTGGATTATATATATTGAGTTTATCGTATATTGATATAATAATATTTTTTTAACTAACTCAAGAATTATATATTATTGAAGATCTAAGATTTAACTCATTTTAACTCAAATTTACTACATTCAATATTCTTTTATAAATTTGTATATTTTATTTAATTATGTAACTAATAAAGTGATGATATTTGAATTGACTATATATTATATATGCACACACATATATTACTTTTAATATCAAAATATTATTGAAAAATAACATACATGATAATTTTTAAAAATATTCCCAAGTTATCCACATATTTAGTATTTCATTTAGCATATTGATTGATATAACTTTATGTTTCAATTTAATATATCTTATAAAATCTTGTTATGAACACACATTTTTTTAAAATTTTAATTTAGTAGTTTTTTGCATTTTTAAATTACAAAAAGTGTGTAGAATATTTAACTGATGAATATATCTTTTGCCTTTGCGAAATCTTATTTTTCAAAATCTCAACCTAGTCATTAACATTTAGAAAGTACATGGACAATGTACATAGACAATTAGATATGTCAAAATTAACAAAAAAAAGACATGCCATTTCAGCTAGTATACAATAAGAAAAATATTAATAAGGAATAGACATGACGAATATAACGTAAACAATAGTTATTGTATAATTTAATAATAATTTTAATCCTAATTTTCTTAATTTTAGAAATACATAACTTATAAAATAGTATTACACACTACATGTATTATGTTATTTATATTAGATCAGATTTAATATTAAATTTTATGCATCAATCATTCACGTTGAAATTTGTTATAAACTATTTGATTGCTCTAATTATATATGTTTTGAGTATACAATACATGTCTCGTGTTCGTTTTATAAATGATAAAAATATGGTAAAAAATTAATTCAAATAAAATAAGAACCTTAATTTGGAAGTTATTATATCCCGTATGTTTTGTGTCTCATCATTTTAATAAAATGAACAAATGAACTTGGTTTATTTCTGGATTCGATCAAATATCATTATAGAGACCAAGAATGTTATACCTCGTTGTCATGTCGATTATAGAACCATAAGTCTGAATTAAATTTTAACTGGTACCGGACTATAACTTTTGTGTCATATAAATTAATATATTTATTTAATACTTATTTATTATAAACTATATAATTTGCGCTTTTTAATATTTGGTTGTTAAAGGTTTGTGGAGATTTCAACCGCTATTGCTAGAATTTATATTGGACTCAGATTTGATGCATCATAGACAATTGTGTTAGGATAAGAAAATTGTTAGGAATATGTTGTAGACTTGATGATATTTCACCAAAACACCTTAGTAGATTTAATTAAGTAAAATTGTAGTTTTCAACGGACAATCCTACTTATCATCCGTTGAAAGAGTATCTTATGTTTAAATAAGTATTTGTAGCACATTCCTGTGTACTGTAATGTCTTAGATAATTAAAAGTTGTAGGATATTCTAAGTCATGTTGACGAAAAGGATGATATGCAAAATAGGTTGACTATTGTAAATATTAGATGCCTTGTAATCTTGCATATGTGAAATTGAGTCAACTATTATGAAAATACTTTCAACAGATGTTTTTACAAGGCTTCGACAGATGACCCAAGTTCCAATCAACGGATGATCCAACAGAGTCTCAACGGATGATCCAACAGAGTCTCGACGGATAACAAATTCAAATAGGAGTTGATAGTGACTTGACAGTCACTTGGGTTGACTGTATACAAAAAGAATGTGTCAGCCAGTAATCAGGATTATGAAGATCAAGAAGCATATCTATTTCCATGCTAACTTGAAGAAATACAAAGATGCTGGATGGAGAAATGAAGAAACATGTGATTAGACTTAGACATATTTGTTTTATTAGTTTGTCTTTTTTACATGTAACTTGGTGTTATATAAACCAAGAGTAGCAAGTTATAAAAATATCGATTGAAAGAACTGAGAAATATATAAGGCATAATCTGTTAAGAATTTCTTAGTTCTCTCTCTGTAAATTCACTTGTAAGCAGCTGTGTGCTTTTTCCATCACAGAGATCTTCTACATTTATATATATATATATATATATATATATATATCTGGTGGAAACAACAATCCACCAGAAAGTTTTTAAACATCCTTGTTTATTTACTTTGTGTTTAAATACTTGAATATTTCTTATCCGCTCTTAGCATATTCATACACAGTTATATTTATATTTGTAAGAAGTTTTAAAGATTAAAAAGAAACCTAGAATTACATTCAACCCCCCTTCTGTAATTTTACTTGTTAGATTATTTGGGAATAATAAAAATATATAATACTTCACAATTCAAGCAACAAATGTTACAAACAGTTATATTTGGTTTGAAGCAAGCACCTGGAGCCTGGTATGACACTTTGTCAAAGTTTCTTTTAAAAAATCACTTTAGAGGAGGTACTGTTAACAAAACTATTTTCTTTAGAAATGTTAATGGCTCTAGTATACTTGTTCAGATTTATATAGATGATATTGTATTTGGCTCTACAAATGAAAAAGTTTGCAAAAAATTTGCCAAATTGATGCAAAGTAAATATGAAATGAGCATGATAGGAGAACTAACTTACTATCTTGGTTTACAAGTTAAGCAAGTTAGTGATGGGATATTCATTAGTCAAACAAAATATATTTATGATCTTTTAAAGAAGTTTGATTTAATGGATTGCACATCTGCAAAAACTCCTATGGCCACTGCTACTAAACTAGAATTGAACACTACTGAAAAGTCTGTGGACATTTCAAGTTATAGAGGCACGGTTGACTCACTTTTGTATTTAACAGCTAGTAGGCCAGATATAATGTTTGCTACTTATCTCTGTGCTAAATTTTAAGCTGATCCTAGAGAATCTCATTTAATAGCCATTAAGAGAATTTTCAGATATCTCAAAGGAACACCAAAACTTGGCATTTGGTATTCTAGAGATTCTGATTTTGATCTAATTGGTTATTCAGATGTAGATTATGCATGTTGTAAAATTGATAGAAAAAGTAAAACAGGAACCTGTCAATTTCTAGGAAACAAGCTAGTGTCCTGGTTTAGTAAGAAATAAAATTCAGCTTCTTCTTCTACAGCTGAGGCTGAATACATTGCTGCTGGTAGTTGTTGTGCACATATTTTATGGATGAAGAATCAACTATTGGATTATGGTCTACATGTGGATAAAATTCCAATTTTCTGTGACAACACAAGTGTCATTGCCATTACTGAAAATCATGTGCAACATTCAAGGACAAAGCACATTGACATCAAGTAGCACTTCATTCGAGAACATGTCATGAATGGTACAGTGGAACTTCATTTTGTTCCAAGTGAGAAGCAACTTGCAGACATCTTTATCAAGTCACTTGATGAGTCCACCTTTACTAGGTTGGTAAGTGAGTTAGGTATGCTTAACTATTCCTGAATTATTTTGATGTCTAAGCAATTTGTAATGCAGCCAGAATCAAATTTGATTATCCTTATTTAGATGAAATTTTGGATAAGTCAAAATTTACATCTCGACGGATGTTCATTATCCGTTGAAAATAAATATCCGTTGAATTTCATTATTTGTTGATAATCAACTATTTTTCTGGGTACTTTTAATCTCGACGGATATCTGTCTAATCTATATCCGTTGAATTGCTTTAATCATAGCCATTAATTCTATTCCGTATCCGTCAAATTTACTTACAATATGTAAGTATATGTCGATGGATAATCTCTAGAATTTCTACAATTTATTTCATTTTTAAACGGCTATTTTGGGCAAATTTTATTGGATACTTTATTGTACTTTTTTAATTTTTACTTGTTTATTTCTGAGAAAGTATAAAAGCCCTATTTCATTTTCAATTTTACTTTTATCTTTCTCAAAGCAATTTTTACTCTTTTCGTCTCCAAAGCAAAAACCCTTTTCTCTGTAACCACTACCAATCACAGCAATGACACTTGTAGTCAAAATCATGTCTCAATCTGGATTTGTATATGAAAAGAACAACTTTTTAGCACTGGTGAACAAAGATATTGCTGCTTCTGAGGACTATCACAAGATGATTGACTTAATTCGAAGTTGCAAACTAAGTTATGCAATGCTTGAATCTCCGCTCATCTACTGCGAAGTTGTGAAGGAGATTTGGACTACCGCAGTATACAACTCCAAAGATAAGACCATTGTCTTCTCTCTCAAAGGTAATGATTATTGCATTAACTGTGATGAAATTCAATTATAATTTAAACTGCCTGAAAACAACACACTTGTTCCACACACAGACATAGATGTTAGCACCATGCTTGTGTCTATGGGTTATTCTCTTAATCATGCCCAATTAGGTGAGGTTAGAAGAATGGGCCTTAGAAAAGAGTGGAGCTTTCTCTGTGACTCTTTTATAAAAGCATTTTCAGGAAAGATTAGCAATTTTGATGCCATTACATACTCTATGGTTAACATGCTTTACATGCTTTTAAGTGATAAATACTTTAATTTCAGTAGTTCTATCATGTATGGACTAGGGTATAAGTTTGGAGACATTAAGAAGAGGTCTAAGAACATATAATATGCTAGATTTATTATGATGATAGCAAACCATGTGTCTAAAGACCTCTTGATTGAGAATCCAAAAAACAAGCTTGATTGTTGGGTCCAAGAAAAGAGGGTTCTTGCTAATCTTAACAGGAACAATCTCCATAGTGAGGTACCTCTCAATTACTTGCCAATCATGGAGGAACCTCAGGTAAGTGAGGTAAATATTTTCGTCTCTGCTATTTCCCAACGTCAAGTTTCTTTGCAAACTTTTGTGGCTATGGCTTCTGTGACAGTGACCAAACATATGCCTACCCAAGCCACAAAATCTAAAAATTTTAAATCCAAGTCAAAGAAACCCCACTCTAGTTCCTCTCAAAAGAAAATAGTTTCAAAAATTATCAAAACACAAGAAGGGAGTGTGAAGGGTGGAGAGACATATGAGGGACAAGGTGAAAATTAGAGAAACCCTAAGAATAAGGAGAGTGAAGTTTGGGTGACCCAAGCCAGCCACATTGCAGTCTCCCAATAGACTATAATGCTTAATAAGGAAATAAGCTCATTACTAGTTGTATCCTCCCAAAAGGATGTGACTATTGAAACAAGCTCTCAACCAAGAGCACGGGCCAAAAGGGGAAGGGACACAGACCAACCTCAAACTTATATAAGAAAGAAGAAATCTAAACCTATGGGGGAGTCACAGGATGCACACACAGTGCCATCTGCAGTCCAAGACTCGGTAACTGCACCATCACAAAGTCAGGTTGATGTGGCTCCGATAAATATGGAGTCACAACCAAAATCTCTCACAATTGAGACACCTCACACACACAATTCTCCAATAAATTCACTGGATGTGGACATGATACACACACCAATTTCTGATTCTCCATCTTTGAAATTCATGGAGGAGCCAAAATCCAAAGCAAGTGAGCATAATCTAATAGATGATTTGTTGGCTCACTTGCCATTTCTATCTGATTCTACTGAGAAATTTGTGCATAATCTCAAATCAATCACCACAGATTCTACAGTAGTTTCAACTCCTAACTCTATCATTTCTACTCTCTCGACGGATATTCCTCATCCATCGACTAGTGATTGTCTCTCGACGGATAAGCTTCACAGCAATTATCCATCGACATTCACAACTACTATTTCGATGGATGTTCCTCATCCGTTGGAAGTCTCTACACAACTTGAAATTTCCAAACATGTTACTAGTGTAGATGACTTAGTGGTTGTTCAATCAATATTAGGATTGAGAGAAGGGAGTGAACTGAGTGAAAGGCTGAGTTGCTCTTAGGCAAAAGGAGAGGAAAGGAGTGATTAAATGTATGCTAATTCTTCCAGCACGGTAAAAGTGAGTGGGAGGAGTCCCGCCTTAGATGGTGAAGGTGAGGGTGGGAAGCCAAGGGGAGCTCTTAATGCAAGAAAAGAGAGATAATGAGAGAAAATCAGGTACAATAGAAGAATGGGAAGATCCCATTGTTAGTGAGTTAAGGGATGTCAATGATGAAGACAAGGTGCAACTATTTCAGCAAGAATATCAAGTTGTTTTAGATTCTGTCTCCTTTGATGCTGAGGCATTTACTCATCCTGTTCCAGCATATCAAATTCTAGCTGGACAGGGCAATGAAGCTGCTGAGAGGACCTTAAACTTGGTGCACACTACATCTTCTATGCTAAGAGCCAATGATGCAATCAACTCACTTCCACATACAGCTGGTGATGACCTTGAGTTAGATTCTAGTGGCTCTCTTGGAGATGCTTCAAATGAGGAAGATGATGGCATGAACATAGGGGGAGATGCAGGACCTAGCTCAACCACAAGCACTCCAGCCTGGATGTTTACCAAGGATTGTACTGATCATCAATTTAAATCAACTCTATTCAAGATTGTCCATCAAACTCAATCAGCCCTTCAAGCCACCACAGATGACATCAAGACCAACATTGAGCAAGTCAAGAAGGATATCAATGATAGAATGGAGTATAAACTTCCTGAATCTACAATGAAAGACATTCATCAGAAAATCAGGAAGGACTATGACTTGAGTAGCAAAATTGATTCTTTGGACTCTAGGCTGACAGCAGTGGAGAATTATATTAAAAAGGTGCTTGTCAACCAAGTCCATCAGACACTCCTTCTTCAAAAACTGGTGGCTGCTCAAACTCCAACCCCTGCCTTACTTGATGATAACAAAAAGGGGGAGAAAGATGTAATTATCCAAGTTAGTGAGGGGGAGTAGGATATGCACATTCAAGTCAGCAAAGTATTGTTCCAGCCATTACTTTTTCAAAGCCACCAATACTCGACAGTATTGACTTGATCAACATTGTAGCAGCTGAACTCAAGCTGAAAGAACAAATGGAGAAAATTGATGAGAAAATTGAAAAGGTATTTGGTCCAATTGAAAAACAAGATAAATCCGTGAAACATTTCACACAATTGAGACATATTCCAATAAGTGAAATGAGCTTCAGGAATATGGAAAGAGGTCAAACCTCAGCTAGAAGACATCAAAAGGCCACTGTGATTTTGAAGCCCAAGAATCATTCATCAAAACATTCTACCAAGAATACTTTGGACCTAGTCTATGCAACTCCTCAGCCTGATGAAAAAAACTGCTTGGTCACTTAATTGCCAATCATAAAGATCCAAGAGACTCAGTCTTGAAGAAAAGAATATGTTAGGAATATGCTGTGAACTTGATGATAAGTTAAACAAAACACCTTAGTCGATTTAACTTAGTGTAATTTGTAGCACTCGACGAATGATCAAATATAGTCCCGACGGATGAACTTTATAGTCCCGGTGGATGACAAGTACTTAGAGCCTGGTATGACACTTTATCAAAGTTTCT
Source organism: Apium graveolens (assembly GCF_009905375.1). Taxonomy (NCBI): domain Eukaryota; kingdom Viridiplantae; phylum Streptophyta; class Magnoliopsida; order Apiales; family Apiaceae; genus Apium; species Apium graveolens. The sequence goes on from NC_133655.1 coordinate 280,187,735, forward strand.
TTTGGAAAATCACTTCACAAGAGGTATTGTAACGACCGAGGAATTATGCTTGTACTATATTATGATAATGATAAATTATGTGTATTATTATGTGATTAAATGTGTTAAGTTATTAAACCCTAACTGCTATGTGCTATGTGTTGGCTGTTTTGATTCAAACGTGTTTTGGATATTTGTTGAGCGTTTTATCGTCAGTTATATATATTATATTAAAACCTGTACAGCTCAAAACTATGTTTTAAAAGCCCATAGTTCAAACAAAATCATTGGCTCTATTTTATTAAAAATGCCCTATACCATATCGCTATTCTGAACCCCTAAACGTTTTACAAATTGACCTTTTTCGCGAAAAACGACTTTTCCGGACCCCTTCGGGTACCAAAAACCCCACAAAAATTATATTTTTATTTTTATATGATCATGAAATTATCATATATCATTTTTCTTTGTATTTTTGTAATTTTCACAATTTTTGGGAATTTTTAGTATTTATTTTGTAATTATTGGATATTTAAAAATTCAATATTAATACCCAAAAAATTATAAAAATTGGGGCCAAATATTTTTATTAGGAGTATAATTAGACCCTTAATTTTACTTAGGGGTATTATTTTCATAAATATAAATACCTGATTTATTAGTAATTAAATCAGTTAATTATACAGAAAAATCAGAAAATAAAAAGAAAAAGAAAAAGGAATTAGGGTTAGGGTTTCTGTGAAGAACAGGGCAGGAGGATCAATCGCGATTTTGAAGGTGATTCCGACAACCAAATCGAGCGTGTAAGTAGTCAAATTGAAGCTGGTGATTCGTAGTTTCTGTTTATGTGATTATTTTTGTTGATTGTTGAGTTGATTTTAATTTCGTGTTTTCGGGTTTAATTCTTGAATTCGGGTTTGATTCTCTGTGTGTTGTTTGATGTTATTGTTGTTGGAGATGAGTAGATCGTTGTTGTGCGAGTCGAATGGTACCGAATTCGTGGTGTTTGGCTTTGGTTTCGTGCTCGTCGGAAAAACGGCGACGCCGCCGTCGTTCTTCATCTCCGGCTGTGTTCGACGAGGAAGGAGGACGGGGAACGGCCAGGAAGCAGAAGTGGAGCATCGTTTTGTTGCTGTATGTCGAAAACGCAGAAGAAGCAAGTTGGAATCGAACGTTTCGTCTCGCCGGAAATTTCCGCCGGCGTCGGATTCTGGGATTGCAGGGCGGTGTTCTTCCCGACCCGATCGGGTCGGGGACGACCCGGTTGCAACCCGGGTTCAATCCTAAAAACCCTAAATCCTGTTATGTTTTTGTGTTTCTGAATAAAATAATTAATTATTTATATTTTAGTAATTAAAAATCAGTTTTAATAATTCAAAAAATTAATTAAAAAATTAGTTTTATATTCTGAAAAATAGTATTTATAATTTCTGATTTATTTTATTAAATTATAAATTCGAATTTATTTATTTATTTAATTAATTAATTATTTATCTAATTATTTATTAATTATCTAATTAATTAATAATTGGGTAATTAATTAATAATTAGGTAATTAATTAGTAAATAAGGATTAGAAATAATTAAGTGAGGTAATTAATAATCTAATAATTAGTTAATAGTGTGAATAATGATTCGGTAATTAGAATTATTATTCGAGAATAATATTGCGCTAATTATTCGTATCGTATAATAGTTATCGGTAATTATCTGTTTAGCGAATCGTATGAGTTTCAATAATGATAGAATAATTCGGTAATTATGTGGGAATTGCGAGTAGCTCATAGTTATACGAGTGATTAATAGTTAAGTTGATTTATAATTCGAGTAATTCGTAGTTATTCGATAAATAGCGTAGCGGTTAATTAAATCGATTGATTATTTGTAAATAATAGATCTGATCGAATAAGTAATAATAATTTGTAATAAATAATAATAATTCATAATAATTAGGGATTAATTATTTTAAAATACAATAATTATTAATTTATTATTTAAAAATATGATTAAGGATTGTTTAATTATAATTAATTATTTATAATTAATTATTAATTAATTAAATCTTGTTTAATTCATAATAATTCAACCGTTAGTCCGATTTGAGCGAAACGAAGACCCCTAGACTCAGAAAAATGAGACGAATCCAATAAAAATAGTTGTAAGTTATAATTTCTTCCGAAAGAAAGTGGTTTGGTGATAATTGATAGTTCGTAGGTCCTAGTAGGAGTATAATTGAGCCGAATAAATCCCGAAAAATTATAATAAAATCAGATAAGACTAGTAATGCAGGTATAAGCCTAGAATTGATTCTAAAAATAATTATAAATCTAGAAATTAATTATGTGCTTTATGTGCTACGTGCTTTATGTGATTATGTGAACCTATGTGTTGTATAAATGTATGTGTATATATACGAGTTAGATAGAAACGCATGGGTAGACTGATAAGGTTGCGTGTTATCAATTCAAGATACACGTATATAGTAAGTTATCTAAATGCCTATCTTTCCATGATTTGTTCAGTGTTAGCAAGGCCAAGCAAGCTAGGGTCAGAAGGCGGTGAGTTAAACCAGGTTAAGTACGCGCAAGGCAAGTTTTTCCCCTATTCTAAATTCAGAATAGTGATTTATATTTCTTTTCTATCGTATCAGTTCTCTTTGATAATCATTATTTATATACACTGTTACCCATTTATTATCGCTTGATTCTAATTTCATTTCAATTCTTGATTTACCCAATTTATTGAATTCCCTATTCATATTTCAATTCCTTTACCCTTGTTACATATACTCTGGTATATCCTGGTGTTGGGATATATCAATAACATTCCGATTGTTCCGGATGCTAAGCCTTGGACTGGATGGTTACTATACGGGCTGGGTTTTACCCAGACCATTATTTAATAGGCCATAGTTGCCTGAGTACTCCTTATGTTGGTTGGGTCTATGCAGTTGGGTATAGATCCGCACTATATTCTGACTGATCAGCAGGTTATAGTGCATATGTTGGTGCAGTTGGGTATAGATCCGCACTATATTCTGACTGATCAGCAGGTTATAGTGCATATGTTGGTTCTTGTTTCTAGTCTTGTTCATTTGGTACTCGCCAGCATTGGCAAATTACTATTCTATACAGATTCAGATGGTTGTTCTGACCAACAGCTTATTGTTTCACTCATTTCTCTTTCTTTATACTATATATATTGTTGCAGGCTTGTTGAGCAATTTTGGCTCATCCATTTTTATTGTTACTCCTATTGTTTTACAGTTAAGGTAGAGAATGAAACCCATCAGAACCCGCATAGTCAAGAAGCGAGTCAAGAAGCGGGACCCTCTTATACCAAGAGTGTTCCTTCCTATTCCCGAAGAGAGCTTTGAATTGCCAGATCAGGTGTAGCAGGATAAGTAGTAATGTTGGGTTGGATAAAAGTCTTGTGTAGTTTGAATAAAAGTTGTGTAGTGAGACTGTAGATAGAATAAAGTTTTGTAACAAAGAGAGTTCTTGAGACAGGTTTTATTTAGTTGGGTTTGTAATAAAGTGTAGTATGTGAGTCTTGTTTTCAAACTCAGACCTTAAAAGATCCTGAGTAGTGACAGTTTCGGGGTAATTATTATATTTATATTTCGCTTGTGCAGGTTTAGTTGGTAATTGTTGTTAATAATGCCCCAAATTTATACCCCGGATTTGGAGGGTGTTATAGTTGGCATCAGAGCTTAGGTTTGACTTTTGAAAACAAGAACGTTAGGGCTAAGATAAGATAGGAAAATGAGATAGGATAGAAGTAAAAGTGTTAGGATTGTTTGTTTATGTGATTAGAAGTTATGAATTTTAGGATTGTGATTTGATTTTTTTTGTGTTATTATTTTTATGTATATTAGATGGCTTCTTTATCATCGTCTACGGAGAGGACCGAGACAGATCCAGTGGATGCACCGGTATTAGCCCCAGTGTCAGAGCAGATCTTACCTCCATTGCCACTACCTCCACCATTGCCACCTGGACCACCACCAGAGATACCACTTCCCCCAGAGGTACCAGGTTTTGCAGATTATTTCCTATATTTTGAGCCAGAGATACCAGATTTTCCACCTTTAGAGTTTCCGATGTTTGATATTCCTGACATGGTTGATCTTCCGCAGTGGGAGGATTTAGAGCCTCAGATTCCTATGCCACCAGTCGAGATTCCAGAGATGCCACAGATGGAGCCAGAGGCAGAGCCGCCAGTATATGCACCTATGGAGCAGCCTGTCTTATTTCCTGCCCCATTAGCCATTTATGCACCTCTTCCGGGAGTTTATCAGTTTCCTCAGCCAGAGTTTATGGATGAGATCGTGGTAGATGGACCATTACCTTCTCGGGGTTCCAGCACTGATCTTCATGAGCATCATACAGTGACTTACCAGCGCTTTCAGGCAGAGAGGGAGGAGAGGATTAGATGGCAGAACCAGTGTAGAGAGATCCTTGGATTGTATGAGACGCAGGCAGATGGTCCTGTCAGAGCATTACGACCCGATTATATACTGAGAGAGAGGCTACATCAGATTCATCAGATTAGTTCTCAGCAGCTTACTGATTTGAGACAGCAGGATCTTAGTGCGGAGACAGCATATCGCAGAGCATTAGGACTTACCGAGGCAGTGCTAGAGGCATTGCAGGAGGAGTTGAGCCACGTGCCACCATGATTTTGAGACTAGCAGATCGATGAGTGTTGTATTATGTATACTTTGTAGATAGAGGCAGCATAATATTGTATGACTAGTTGGTATGAGTATAGCTACTGACTTTGACTAATAGTAGTAGCAGTATGACTGTTATATCATAGGTTTTTGTATCAAGCACTGACACCTGCAGCTGGTGTTCTACCTATATATATATGAGATAATCTTTTGCACATTTTCTTTATTTTATTTCCAGTTATTTAAGCATTTACATTTATTTCAGTACCATTGCATATTTACAAATGTTGTTTTATTTACGATCATGTTGTACCCTTATGTTTAAAAAAAAAAAATATTTAAAACACATCATACTGTTTTATTTATTCAGTTATTTAATAAGCTGTTTTATTTTCCCAAATCAACTGTTTTAATATATGTTTAATATACTATTATTAAAGAAGACCCATTGTTTATTTATCAGAAAGATGGCACCCAAAAGAAAAGCATAACCCGACTTATCAAATGGAAACACCGAGGGCCAAAACAATAATAACCAGATGGATCAGATGTTTAATCTCATGCAACAGCAGATGTTGATGATGCAACAACAAATGCAGCAGCAACAGCAGCCGTTTCAGTAACAGATGTTAAAGCAAGCCGCTCATCCAGGACATCAAGTACCACCAGCAGCACCTACGGTCACTTTCAAGCAATTTCAGTCGGTGAAGCCACCGGAATTTATGGGTTCCACGGATCCTACAAAAGCGAGAGCTTGGCTGAAAGAGATGGAAAAGGCTTTTTCGTTAGTAAAGGTTAAGGAAGAACAGAAGACGGATTTCGCTAGCTACTTTCTGAAAGGCGAAGCTAATTACTGGTGGGAATCGAAGAAAGCTTTGGAAGAAGAAGGTGTGGTGACCTGGGATAGATTCACTGATCTTTTCTTGGAGAAATATTTTCCTCGTTTTATGAAGAACCAGATGGAGATCAAATTTTGGAGCTGAAGCAAGACAACTTATCAGTTGCGGATTATGAGACCAAGTTCACTAAATTGGCAAGATTTGTTCCAGAGCAAGTGGATACGGACGAGAAGCGGGCCAAGAGATTCCAGCAAGGACTGAAACCATGGATTCGTAGCAGGGTAGCTGTGTTTGAACTGACAACTTATACGGATGTTGTTCAGAAGGCTATGATTATTGAAGGTGAAAGCGAAGCAGCTCAGAAAGAGAAAGTACCAGGAAATTTTCAAAAATTGTTTCAACAAAAGGCCGGGATTTCAAGCTCGAGGAAAAGTAAACTTTAGGAGGCCAGAACAAAACAACCAGAGGATGGGTAATCGACTACCTGCCCCAACTCAGCAAAGGCTTATTCGACCGCCTATACCTGATTGCAGAACGTGTGGTAGAAAGCATACGGGAATTTGCAACAAGCCAAATGTCACGTGTTTCAAGTGCAAGCAAAGGGGACATTATATTGGAGAATGTCCGATGGGAAAAGCAGAAGTTACTTGTTTCCAATATGGGAGAAAAGGACATATCTCACGAGACTGCAGAGGAATTGTAATGGCCGCTAGTATTCCAAGAGTTTTAGCATTACCTCCCCCTCCATTACCACAGCAAAATTAGCCTAGAGCAAGGACTTTCAATATGTCAATGAAGGAAGCGGTACAGAGTTCGAATGTGGTTGCAGGTACACTCCCTGTAAATTCCGTAAATGTTTTGGTATTGATTGATTCAGGAGCTACTAGATCTTTTATTTCTGAAGATTTTATCTCTAAGATAGATTGTGAGATCCAGTGGTTAGATGAAGTGTTAGTCATAAAATTAGCAAATGATGATCAGGTTGTAGTAGATCGAGTATGCCCGAGTTGTGATATTGAGATAGGGAGATGTCATTTTTCAGTTGATTTGATACCTTTTAGGTTAGGGGAGTTTGATGTTATTCTAGGAATGGATTGGCTATCTAGTAATAATGCTCAGATTGACTGTGCGAATAAAAGAGTGAAATTGCAAACTGAAGAAAATGAAACGGTAATATTTAAAGGTAAGAAGCAAAAGCATAAATTCCTATCAATAATGCAGACGAGAAGATTGCTACGCCAAGGATGTCAAGCTTATTTAGCCTATGTACGGGATGCTGATAAGGGAAATCCGAAGATTGAAGATATTCCTGTAGTTTGTGAATTTCTTGATGTTTTTCCAGAAGAATTACCAGGACTTCCACCAGATCGGGAAATCGAGTTCACTATTGACTTGATGTCAGGGACTGAACCAATTTCGAAAGCTCCATATCGAATGACACCTGTTGAGATGAGGGAATTAGCAAAGCAGTTGCAAGAACTTCTCGACAAAGGAATTATAAGGCCAAGTGTATCCCCATGGGGCGCACCAGTATTGTTTGTGAAAAAGAAGGATGGTAGTATGCGACTGTGTATTGATTATCGTGAGCTGAACAAGTTAACTATCAAGAATAAATATCCTTTACCTCACATCGATGATTTATTTGATCAACTAAAAGGAGCAGCATGGTTTTCGAAAATCGACTTACGATCAGGCTATCATCAGTTAAAGATCAAGGCCGAAGATATTCCAAAGACAGCGTTTAGAACGAGGTACGGACACTATGAATTTCTTGTGATGGCTTTTGGATTGACAAATGCACCTGCAGCATTTATGGATTTGATGAATCGAGTATTCAAGAAGTATTTGGATAAGTGTATCATTGTATTTATTGATGACATCTTGATCTACTCAAAGACGGAAGAAGAATATGCAGCGCATTTAAGAACAACATTGGAGATATTACGAAAGGAGCAGCTTTATGCAAAATTTTCAAAATGTGAATTTTGGTTGAAAGAAGTATAGTTTCTAGGGCATATCATCAGTAGAGAAGACATTCAAGTTGATCCAGCAAAGATTGAAGCTGTGTTGAATTGGGAAAGACCAAAGACGCTGACAGAGGTTCGAAGTTTCTTAGGATTGGCAGGATATTATCGAAGATTTGTCAAAGATTTTGCGAAGATAGCAACACCGCTGACCAAGTTAACTCGACAAAGTGAAAAGTTTGAATGGAATAGTAAGTGTGAAGAAAGTTTTCAAGAGTTGAAGAATCGGTTGTGACTATACCAGTATTAGTACTGCCAGACGAGCAAGGAAATTTTGTTATTTACAGTGACGCTTCGTATCGCGGGCTAGGATGTGTATTGATGCAACATGGTAACGTCATTGCATATGCGTCGAGACAACTTAAACCTCATGAGCAGAAATATCCTACGCATGATCTGGAATTGGCAGCAATTGTATTTGCATTGAAGCTTTGGAGACATTATCTGTACGGTGAAAAATGCGAAATCTACACGGATCATAAAAGTCTGAAGTATATCTTCACGCAAAAGGAACTGAACATGTGACAACGTCGATGGCTGGAAGTGATTAAAGATTATGATGTTACAATCAGTTATCATCCAGGAAAAGCAAATGTTGTAGCGGATGCGTTGAGTAGAAAAGAAAGGTTGAATCGGTTAACTTTATGTGAAGAATTGGTTAAGGAATTCGACAAATTGGAAATTGAGATTCGTATTCCCCATGAATCTGCAGGAACTATCTACGCTATGACTTTTCAACCAGGGTTGCTAGAAAAGATTCGCCATTGTCAAGATAAAGTGATGAGTTAAGACGACAACTTAACGGGAGAGGAGATTACAACTCAGAAAGATAATGAAGGAATTTTACGTTTTGCGTCAAGAATCTGGATCCCTAACGTGGAAAAACTAAAAGAAGAAATTATGCGAGATGCGCACAATTCGAAGTATTCCATTCATCCAGGAAGCACGAAAATGTATCGCGATTTAAAGAAAAACTTTGGTGGCCGAATATGAAGAAGGAGATAGCAGAATGGGTGAGTAAATGCTACACATGCCAGCGAGTTAAAGCAGAACATCAACGTCCGAGTGGGTTATTGCAACCATTAGACATTCCAGAATGGAAATGGGAACATCTAGCGATGGATTTCGTAGTGGGACTTCCAAGGACGAAAGCAAATCACGAGGCAATTTGGGTTATTGTTGATCGATTGACGAAATCAGCACATTTTCTTCCAATTAACGAGAGATTTTCACTGGACAAGCTAGTGCACTTATATCTTAAAGAAATTGTGATGCGTCATGGAGTACCAATATCGATTGTATCGGATCGAGATCCTCGTTTCAATTCAAGATTTTGGAGACAATTCCAAGAATGTCTAGGAACGAAGTTGAATATGAGTATAGCTTATCATCCGCAAACTGATGGTCAAAGTGAAAGGACAATTCAAACGATTGAAGACATGCTACGAGTTTATGCGATCGATTTTGAAGGTAGTTGGGATGAACATTTACCCCTAGTGGAATTTTCTTATAATAACAGCTATCACGCCAGTATTGGAATGCCTCCGTATGAAGTATTATATGGGAGGAAATGCAGATCACCAGTGCATTGGGATGAAGTTGGAGAACGCAATATTTTGGGTCCAGAATTAATTCAGCTGACAAAAGAAAAGATTGAACTTATTCGAAAACGAATCGAGGCAGCGCAAAATAGGCAAAGCAAATATGCAAACCAAGCAAGAAAGGATATGGACTATCAGGAAGGAGAACATGTATTGCTCAAAATATCGCCATGGAAAGGATTGACCAGATTTGGCAATAAAGGGAAATTGAAGCCCCGATACGTTGGACCATTTGAGATTTTGAAGAAAATTGGGAAGGTTGCGTACGAGTTAGCTTTACCACCCCATATGCAGCACATTCACAACGTATTTCATGTATCTATGCTTAAGAAGTACAATCCTGATACAAGGCATGTAATAGAGTATGAACCAGTAGAACTTCAGGCAGATTTGTCATATATAGAGCAGCCGATAAGGATTTTAGATCGGCAAGAGAGGGTATTAAGAAATAAGTCTGTGTCATTAGTAAGAGTCTTGTGGAGAAACCCAGTGGTTGAAGAATCAACCTGGGAGCTTGAGAGCGAAATGTTAGAAACGTATCCTCAGTTAATTGCATAGTGTGATTCTGAGGACAGAATCCTGTTAAGGGGGGGAGAATGTAACGACAGAGGAATTACGCTTGTACTATATTATGATAATGATAAATTATGTGTATTATTATGTGATTAAATGTGTTAAGTTGTTAAACCCTAACTGCTATGTGCTATGTGTTTGCTGTTTTGATTCAAACGTGTTTTAGATATTTGTTGAGCGTTTTATCGTCAGTTATATATATTATATTAAAACCTGTACAGCTCAAAACTATGTTTTAAAAGCCCATATTTCAAATAAAATCATTGGCTCTATTTTATTAAAAATGCCCTATACCATATCGCTATTCTGAACCCTTAAACGTTTTACAAATTGACCTTTTTCGCGAAAAACGACTTTTCCGGACCCCTTCGGGTACCAAAAACCCCACAAAAATTATATTTTTATTTTTATATGATCATGAAATTATCATATATCATTTTTCTTTGTATTTTTGTAATTTTCACAATTTTTGGGAATTTTTAGTATTTATTTTATAATTATTGGATATTTAAAAATTCAATATTAATACCCAAAAAATTATAAAAATTGGGGCCAAATATTTTTATTAGGAGTATAATTAGACCCTTAATTTTACTTAGGGGTATTATTTTCATAAATATAAATACCTGATTTATTAGTAATTAAATCAGTTAATTATACAGAAAAATTAGAAAATAAAAAGAAAAAGAAAAAGGAATTAGGGTTAGGGTTTCTGTGAAGAACAGGGCAGGAGGATCAATCGCGATTTTGAAGGTGATTCCGACAACCAAATCGAGCGTGTAAGTAGTCAAATTGAAGCTGGTGATTCGTAGTTTCTGTTTATGTGATTATTTTTGTTGATTGTTGAGTTGATTTTAATTTCATGTTTTCGGGTTTAATTCTTGAATTCGGGTTTAATTCTTGAATTCGGGTTTGATTCTCTGTGTGTTGTTTGATGTTATTGTTGTTGGAGATGAGTAGATCGTTGTTGTGCGAGTCGAATGGTAACGGATTCGTGGTGTTTGGCTTTGGTTTCGTGCTCGTCGGAAAAACGGCGACGTCGCCGTCGTTCTTCATCTCCGGCTGTGTTCGACGAGGAAGGAGGACGGGGAACGGCCAGGAAGCAGAAGGGGAGCATCGTTTTGTTGCTGTATGTCGAAAACGCAGAAGAAGCAAGTTGGAATCGAACGTTTCGTCTCGCCGGAAATTTCCGCCGGCGTCGGATTCTGGGATTGCAGGGCGGTGTTCTTCCCGACCCGATCGGGTCGGGGACGACCCGGTTGCAACCCGGTTTCGACCCGGGTTCAATCCTAAAAACCCTAAATCCTGTTATGTTTTTGTGTTTCTGAATAAAATAATTAATTATTTATATTTTAGTAATTAAAAATCAGTTTTAATAATTCTAAAAATTAATTAAAAAATTAGTTTTATATTCTGAAAAATAGTATTTATAATTTCTGATTTATTTTATTAAATTATAAATTCGAATTTATTTATTTATTTAATTATTTAATTATTTATTAATTATCTAATTAATTAATAATTGGGTAATTAATTAATAATTAGGTAATTAATTAGTAAATAAGGATTATAAATAATTAAGTGAGGTAATTAATAATTAGGTAATTAATTAGTAAATAAGGATTATAAATAATAATTAGGTAATTAATTAGTGCGAATAATGATTCGGTAATTAGAATTATTATTCGAGCGTTAGTTATTCGAATAATATTGCGCTAATTATTCGTATCGTATAATAGTTATCGGTAATTATCTGGTTAGCGAATCGTATGAGTTTCAATAATGATAGAATAGTTCGGTAATTATGTGGGAATTGCGAGTAGCTCGTAGTTTTACGAGTGATTAATAGTTAAGTTGATTTATAATTTGAGTAATTCGTAGTTATTCGATAAATAGCGTATCGGTTAATTAAATCGATTGATTATTTGTAAATAATAGATCTGATCGAATAAGTAATAATAATTTGTAATAAATAATAATAATTCCTAATAATTAGGGATTAATTATTTTAAAATAAAATAATTACTAATTAATTATTTAAAAATATGATTAAGGATTGTTTAATTATAATTAATTATTAATTAATTAAATCTTGTTTAATTCATAATAATTCAACCGTTAGTCCGATTTGAGCGAAACGAAGACCCCTAGACTCAGAAAAATGAGACGAATCCAATAAAAATAGTTGTAAGTTATAATTTCTTCCGAAATAAAGTGGTTTGGTGATAATTGATAGTTCATAGGTCCTAGTAGGAGTATAATTGAGCCGAATAAATCCCGAAAAATTATAATAAAATCAGATAAGACTAGTAATGCAGGTATAAGCCTAGAATTGATTCTAAAAATAATTATAAATCTAGAAATTAATTATGTGCTTGATGTGCTACGTGCTTTATGTGATTATGTGAACCTATGTGCTGTATAAATGTATGTGTATATATACGAGTCAGATAGAAATGCATGGGTAGACTGATAAGGTTGCGTGTTATCAATTCAAGATACACGTATATAGTAAGTTATCTAAATGCCTATCTTTCCATGGTTTGTTCAGTGTTAGCAAGGCCAAGCAAGCTAGGGTCAGAAGGCGGTGAGTTAAACCAGGTTAAGTACGCGCAAGGCAAGTTTTTCCCCTATTCTAAATTCAGAATAGTGATTTATATTTCTTTTCTATCGTATCAGTTCTCTTTGATAATCATTGTTCATATACACTGTTACCCATTTATTATCGCTTGATTCCAATTTCATTTCAATTCTTGATTTACCCAATTTATTGAATTCCCTGTTCATATTTCAATTCCTTTACCCTTGTTATATATACTCTTGTATATCCTGGTATTGGGATATATCAATAGCATTCCGATTATTCCGGATGCTAAGCCTTGGACTGGATGGTTACTATACGGGCTGGGTTTTACCCAGACCATTATTTAATAGGCCATAGTTGCCTGAGTACTCCTTATGTTGGTTGGGTCTATGCAGTTGGGTATAGATCTGCACTATATTCTGACTGATCAGCAGGTTATAGTGCATATGTTGGTTCTTGTTTCCAGTCTTGTTCATTTGGTACTCGCCAGCATTGGCAAATTACTATTCTATACAGATTCAGATGGTTGTTCCGACCAGCAGCTTATTGTTTCACTCATTTCTCTTTCTTTATACTATATATATTGTTGCAGGCTTGTTGAGCAATTTTGGCTCATCCCTTTTTATTGTTACTCCTATTGTTTTACAGTTAAGGTAGAGAATGAAACCCATCAAAACCCGCATAGTCAAGAAGCGAGTCAAGCAGCGGGACCCTCTTATACCAAGAGTGTTCCTTCTTATTCCCGAAGAGAGCTTTGAATTGCCAGATCAGGTGTAGCAGGATAAGTAGTAATGTTGGGTTGAATAAAAGTCTTGTGTAGTTTGAATAAAAGTTGTGTAGTGAGACTGTAGATAGAATAAAATTTTGTAACAAAGAGAGTTCTTGAGACATATTTTATTTAGTTGGGTTTGTAATAAAGTGTAGTATGTGAGTCTTGTTTTCAAACTCAGACCTTAAAAGATCCTGAGTAGTGATAGTTTCGGGGTAATTATTATATTTATATTTCGCTTGTGCAGGTTTAGTTGGTAATTGTTGTTAATAATGCCCCAAATCTATACCCCGGATTTGGAGGGTGTTATAGGTATAGTTAATAAAACTTTATTCTTTAGAAATGTTAATGGCTCTAGTATACTTGTTCAAATTTATGTAGATGATATTATATTTGGCTCTACAGATGAAAAACTTTGCAAAAAGTTTGCCAAATTGATGCAAAATAAGTAAGAAATGAGCATGATGGGGGAACTAACTTACTTTCTTGGTTTACAAGTTAAGCAAGTTAGTGATGGAATATTCATTAGTCAAACTAAATATATTTATGATCTTTTAAAGAAGTTTGATCTAATGGATTGCACATCTGCAAAAACTCCCATGGCCACTGCAATTAAACTTGAATTAAACACTACTGAAAATCTGTGGATATTTCAAGCTATAGGGGTATGGTTGGCTCACTTCTATACTTAACAGCTAGTAGGCCAGATATAATGTTTGCTACTTATCTTTGTGCTAGATTTCAGGCTGATCCTAGAGAATCTCACTTAGTAGCTATAAAGAGAATTTTCAGATATCTCAAGGGAACTCCAAAACTTGGCATTTGGTACCCTAGAGAATTTGGTTTTGATCTAACTGGTTTTTCAGATGCAGATTATGCAGGTTGTAAAATAGACAAAAAAAGTACAATAGAAACCTGTCAATTTCTAGGGAACAAGCTTGTGTCATGGTTCAGTAAAAAGCAAAATTCAGTTTCTACTTCTACAGATGAAGCTGAATATATTGCTGCTGGTAGTTGTTGTGCACATATTTTGTGGATGAAAAACCAATTGTTGGACTATGGTCTAAAAGTGGACAGAATTCCAATTTACTGTGATAACACAAGTGCAATTGCCATCACTGAAAATCCAGTACAACATTTTAGAACAAAGCACATAGACATCAAGTACTACTTCATTAGGGAACATGTGATGAATGGTACTGTGAAACTTCATTTTGTTCCAAGTGAAAAGCAGCTTGCAAATATCTTTACCAAGCCACTTGATGAATCCACCTTTTTAAGGTTGGTAAGTGAGTTAGGTATGCTTAATTATTCTTGAATCATTTGAGATATTTTTGCAAGTTATAATGCATCCAGAAATTTAATTGATTTTTCTACTTTGGATGAGATTTTGGCCAAGTCAAAATTTACATCTTGACGGATGCTCATTATCCATCGAGTTTGATCATCCGTCGGAATATTATTTATTAATAAAAATCAATTACTTTTCTGGATTATTTTATAACCCGACGGACAATTGTTTCATTCTCATCCGTCGAATTGTCTCAATCTTAGCCGTTAAAACTCTGAACATTATCCATCGGGTATACTTACAGTTTGTAAGTATAACACGGCGGATAATTGACAGAATTTTGACAGTTTATTTATTTTTAAACGGCTATTTTGATTGGTTACTTTATTTCACTTTATTATTTTTGACAGTTTATTTCTGAGATAGTATAAAAGCAGAATTCATTTTTATTCTATTCTTTTATCATTCTCAAATCAATTGCTCTAACTTCTTTCTTCTCCAAAGCAAATATTCTCTTTCTATAAATTTCCATACTCTAACAATGGCACCGATAGTCAAAATCATGTCCCAGTCTGGATTCATCTATGAAAAGAACAACTTCGTAGCTCTTGTGAACAAGGAGATTCTAAAATCTGTAGATTTTTATAAAATGATGGACTTTGTGAAGAGTTGTAAACTCAGTTTTGCTATGCTGGAATCACCCACAATCTACTGTGAAGTTGTGGAGGAGATATGGACAAATGCTGTGTACCAATCTTCTGACAAGACCATAACCTTCACTCTTAAAGGTAAGCAGTTCTGCATTAATATTGACATTATCAAAGCACGCTTTAAAATTCCAGATAATACTACCACCGTTCCACACACTGATGATAATTTAGTTATAATGCTTAATTCCATGGGCTATGCACTTTTTACTTCTAAGTTAAGTGAGATTAGGAGGCTAGGTCTTAGAAAGGAATTGAGCTATTTGTGTGATGTGGTAACTAAGGTATTTTCTGGTAAAGTAATTAATTTTGATTCTGTTAACATTGCTATACTTAATATGCTTTACATGCTAGTTACTAATAAGTACTTTAACTTCAGTGATATGATCATGTTTGAGTTAGGTTATAAGTTAGGGGAACTTAATAAGAGAGGTAAAAGTGTCTACTATGCTAGATTCTTCATGATGCTTGTTAACCATCTTATTGAGAACATTGTTGTTGAGAACTCAACCAACAAACTGAATTGTTGGGTTCAAGAAAGGAGAATTATTGCAGATCTAAACAGAGCAAGTCACCACAAAGAGGTGCCTCTATTCTACTTTCCAATCATGGAGGGCCCTCAGGTAAGTGAGGTAAGCACCACTGACTCTACTCTTCCAACCTCACAAATTTCTTTGTCTTCAAGTGTAGCTATGATATCTGTGTTAATGACCCAACAGATGCCTACCCAAGCTACCAAATCAATAATTTCAAAATCCAAAGCTAAGAAAGCCCCCTCCGGTTTCTTTCAAAAGAAACCAGTTGCAAAAACTACCAAACAAAAAGAGGGGAGTGTGAAGGAGAGTGAGTTAGTTGAGGGACAGGGTGAAAATCAAAGAAACCCTAAGGATAAGGCTGGTGAGATTAGTGTACCCAAGCCTAGCCACACCATAGTTTCCCAACAAACTGTGGTGATTAATAAGGAAATTAGCACAAATCTAGTTTCATCCTCCCAAAAGGATGTCACTATTGAAACAAGCTCCCAAACAGGAGCACATGCCAAGAGGGCAAGGGACACAAGTTCACCTCAAACCTTTATAAGAAAGAAAAGATCTATAACCCTTGGGGATGCACGGGGAATACACACAGTGCAAACTGGAGTTAAAGACTCAGTCACTGCACCATCTCAAAGTTAGCTTGATGTGGCTCTAATAAATGTGGAGTCACAGCCAAAATCATTAATAATTGAAGCACCTGAAATACCAAATTCACCCACACACTCACTGGATGTAGACATGATTCATACATCACTTCCAAATTCTCCATCTCTAACTCTATTGGAGAAGCCAAAAATCCAAGCAAGTGAGCATCATCTTTTAGATGATTTGTTGTTTTACTTGCCAATTCCTTCTAAGTCTATTGAGACATCTGTGCCCAAATTTTCATCAATCTGCACAGATTCTATAATAGTCTCCACTCCAAACTTGTTCATTTCTTCTATCCCGGTGGATATTATTCATCCGTCAAGTAGTGATTGTATCCCGACGGATGTGCTTAACAGCAGTCATCCGTCGGCTAGCCAAACTACTATCCCGATGGATGTTCCTCATTCGTCGGTTCTCTCTGCAGAACTTCAAATCCCAGCAATTGTCACAAGTGCAGATGACCTAGTAGTAGTACAATCACTCTTAGGACTGAGGGCATGGAGTGAATTGAGTGAGAGGCTGGGTTGCTCCCAGGCAAAAGGAGATGAAAGAAGTGAACCAATGCAGACCATTTTTTCAGGTATGGCAAAAGTGAGCGAGGGGAGTCCCACCTTAGAAGGTGAAGGTGAGGGTGTGAGGGTGTGAGGGTGGGAATCCAAGGGGAGCCCTTGATGTAAAAACAGAGAGAAATTGAGAGAAAAGCACGTACATCTAAATGGAAAGAGCCCATTGTAAGTGAGTTAATGGATGTCAATAAGGATGACAAGAGACAACTAATTCAGCAAGAATATCAAGTTGTTTTAGATTCTGTCTCTTTTGAAGTTGAGGCAGTTACTCACCCTGTGTCAGCATATCAAGTTCTAGCTGAACAGGATAATGTGGCTGCAGAAAATATGCTTAACTTGGTGCACACAATTGAATCAATGTAAAGGGAAAAGGATGCAATCACTGCTATGCCATCTACAATTGGCAGCGAGTTTGAGCTGGCTGAAGACTCTTTTGGGGATGATGGTGGGGATGATGAGAATGACAGCATGAGCATAGGGGAGATGCAGACATTCCCTCATGGATGCTAACCAAAGAGTGTTTATATTTACATCTCCAATCCACATTATTCAAGCTCATTCATGACACCCAAACAGCCATTCAAGCATCCACAAGTGCCAGCACTAAAAATTTACTTACAGCACATCTTGAAGCTCTACAACTGCACAAGATTCAAGCTCTCCAACACAGTCAAAGTATGGATGAAATGAAGCAAGAAATTTCTGAGGTCAAACAGGATTTTATAGCAAGGTTGGATGCTAGACTTCCTGGAACCACCATGACTGAGATAGCTCAGAAATTGAGGAAATAAGCTGATTTGAATAGAAAAGTTGAGGCCATGGACTCTAGGTTGTCTAATGTGGAGAAGTCAATGGCCAAAATACTTACTAATTAGGAAGCTCGAACTGCTTTGCTCCAACAGTTGGTGGATGCTCAACTCCCTCATTCTCAACAAGTTGATGCTAACAAAAAAAGGGATAAAGGTTCAAGTGAGGGGGAAAAACAGCTCAACATTCAAGTCAGCAAAGTAATTTTACCAGCAATTGCTTTTACTAAGCCACCAACTATGGATAACATTGATCTCATGAATCTAGCAACAGCAAAACTGGAATCAAATGACAAACTGACAAAGATTGATGTAGCAGCAGCTGAGAATGAGCTAGATGAAAAATAGAAGAAGATTGATGCAGATATTCAAAAGAAATTTGGTTAGCTACAGAAACAAGACAAGACTTTTCATCATCATTCTCAAGTCAAACATATCTCAGTGCATAAAATTAGTATAGGCAACTTGGAAAAGGCCAAACTTCATGCATCAAATCTCCAAAAACTAATTTGATTTTGAAGCCTAAAAGGAACTATTCAAAGCTCTCAGACAAAAATCCTGTGGATCTTATGTTTGAGACACCTAGGATAGATGAAAAGAAGCTGTTGGCAAGGTCAATTGCATTTTACAAGGATCCATCTGATTCAGTTCAAAAGAAGAGGATTGCCAAAATCTACAGAAATGGAAAAGAAATATGTGTGGTGATTGGACACCCTTTGTTTATAGAAGCTAAGCAGGAAGAGAAATAAAAGGATTAAGTAAGAAAAGAAGCAGGCTGCTTTAGATGCTAAGAAGCTCAAACAAAAAAAGGAGCAATCTGTTATCTTGGCCAAACTTCAAGCTATCAAATGTACAACTGAGATTTATGAAAAACCACCTGTGTTTGCTCAAGATCAACAAATGCAAAATGAACCTCCACAGAAAAGAAAGTTTAGATACAAGCTTCACTTAAAAAGAAAATTGGACTTTGGTGATGAGAAAATGGAAGAATACATTCTCAAACAGTCTACAACTTCAACTCAAACATCCATGCCCTTAGTGGTGCATGAGGAATTCAAGGTGGATCCAACTAAGAATTTTCATGGTGAGCCTATTATTCCCAAGGATGAGCCAATAGACTGGGAAAATATTCTAATTCCTGAATTCAACTTACCTATCTTCAACAAGCCAAAGAAGACAAAGATTAGAGCAACCAAGAAAGTGAAGCCTGTGATGCTTAGATCCAAGACCCTAACCAAATCTCAACCCACAGTCAACAAGGAAGATCTTTTGTATATCAGTGATATCAAAGAGTTTTCAGATTTGAACCTCTACTTGGATGAATTGGAAGAAGAGGGATTGATGCTCACAAACATCTTCCCGAAAGGCTGGTATTCAAGTACAAGGGAGGGAGAGAAATCACATGACCACTTCACAGGATTCTTCAAGAAAGCCAATCTGTTCTGGTAAAATTCTTCTCATCCTTTAAAAAGTACTTTGGGTTCAATGTAACTGCAAGGAAACTGGTTCTAAAGAAGATTGAAGATCTAAGGAGTAATAAAGCCAAGGATGCACTTCCAAGAACTCTTACAATCCCCTTTACATGAAAGAGAGTGCATTTGAGGCCTTATTGGCTGATGGAATTCATGGATAGTAAGGGAGTTAGAAGATTCTTCAGACTGCATGACCAATTGAGTATCTCTAGCAATGAGACTCTATTGGAAATGCAAGAAATGCTGGATCTATCAAAAGCTGATGAACTTGAATTCCACAGAGAACTCCAGAATCAAATAGAGGAAAATAATAGGAAGCTTGGGAAGAAGTCCAGACAATCATGGAAATAGAATTATCTGCTCGGACTAGAGGAGCACCTTGATAATGATTGTGAGAACTCTTTCCACACTTTGCTTTGTTCAATTTTCAAATAAATCTTGTAGCACTTATCAGTTTTATCTACTACTTTTTAATTTGTATTTTTAGGGTGTTTTGTTATCATCAAGTTTCTCTTAATTTATGGCTATAATTCCAGTAGACATAAATTAGGGGAGATTGTTAGGAATATGTTGTGAACTTGATGATAAGTTAAACAAAACACCTTAGTAGATTTAACTTAGTGTAATTTGTAGCACTCGACGGAAGATCAAATATAGTCCCCACGGATGAACTTTATAGTCCCGACAGATGACAAAATGACATCCATTGAGTGAGTAGCTTATGTAACAAATAAGAACTGTAGCACATTTTTACAAACAACTTGTATTAGTCAAGTAGATTGCTCAGAGTTCTGTAAGTCATGTTGACTACTAGATTGATATGCAGAATAGGTTGATTAATTGTAAATATGAGATGTCTTGTAATTATGTATAAGTGAAATAGAGTCAACTGGAAAATAGACTCCCGACGGATGTTCTACAAGACTCCCGGCGGATGATCAACAAAGCTCCCAACGGATGACAAGCATAGTCCCGATGGATGATCAAATTCAAATAGCTGTTGACAGTGAAAACACAGTCACATGCGTTGGGTGTTTGCAAAAGGAATGTGGCAGCCTATTAAGCAGGAATTTGAGAACAAAGAAGCATTACCTTTTCCATGCAATTGTGAAGATATTCAAAGATCTGGAATAGAGTAGTGAAGTAGCATGGAGTTAGACTAGATATGTTTTGTTTTATTATCTTATCTTATTGTCATGTAAACTTGGTGATATATAAACCAAGTGAAACAAGTAGAACAATGAACTAAGAAAATAAATTTTCCAGAGAAACATATAAGTCAGCATTTACTAAGAATTTCTCTGTAGTTTAGTTGTTCGACTTGTAAGCATCTGTGAGCTATTAAAAGCTTCACAGAGTTCTCAATTTGTTATATATATATATATATATATATATATATATATCTGGTGGATACATTCAAATCCACCAGAAAGTTTTAAAAGCTTGTGTTTTTATTACTTAGTATTTTGATTTCAAATATCTTTCTATTCCGCACTTTAGCAAATCAAACACTTTTCTATGTATTAAGTTAGAACTTTTGTAAAATCTTGAAAAGAAGCCAGAATTACATTCAACCCCCCTTCTATAATTCTTGTTGTATTGTTAGGGAATAACAGTATAGCTAAAATCTACAGGCATCGAAAACTGATTTGCGTGATGGCTGGACATCCTTAATTTGGAGAAGTCAAGAAAGAAGAAAAATTGAGGCTCAAGCATCAGAAAAGGCAGGCTGCCTTAAAAGCTAAGAAACAAGATAAAAAGCTTGCCACCAAGTCAGAAGTTGAGAAGCCTATCACTACAACTGAGACTGAGAAACTGGAGGAACCAAAGCAGAAATCGATAAAAATAGTAGGTTAGGAAAGAGATAAAAGGAAGCTGGAATTTGATGAAGAAGAGGTAGAACCAAAGCCAACTCAGTCTACTGCTACAAATCAACCAACTATGCTCACATTGGAGCAAGTTGAAATCAAGGTCCATCCTGGTGTAAATTTTCATGATGAGCCAATCATTCCTAAAGATGAACCAATAGACTGGGAAAGCCTATCTATTCTAGAGCTGAATCTCCCTATTCCAACCTTCTCTAAAAGAAGAAAGAACATAACAAGCAAGCCAGTCAAGTCTATCCCATTTAAATCCAAAACCTTATCCAAACCCAAGCCAACAGTCAACAAAGGAGATCAACTCTTTATTTGTGATATAAAGGAGTTTTCGGACATAAATCTTTATTTGGATGAGCTGGATGAAGTGAGAGCTATTGATGCCCACAACAGACTCCCAGAAAGATTAGTGTTAAGATACAAGGGTGGAAAGGAATTCACTTGGCTTCTTCACATAATTCTCAATGAAGGCTACTCTTTCTTAGTAAAAGTATTATCTGCTATCAAGAAAAAAATTGGATTTACCATGGTGGCTAAAAAGGAGATACTCAACAAAATTGAACAATTAAGACAAAGCTGGAGAAACCCAAGTGCACTAGCAAGAGTCTTAACCATTCCTTACACTGAGAATATAGTGCACTTGAGGCCATATTGGTTAATGGAATTCACAAGGATGAAAAGAACACCAGAAGATTTTTCAGATTAGAATACCAGTTAAAGATTTCAAGAAATGAAACTCTCAAGAAAATGCAGGAGATGTTGGATCAATCTAATAAAGATGAATTTGAGTTCTACAAACAACTCCAACACCAGATAGAAGAGAACAATGAAAAGCTGGGAAAGAAGAATATAAACTCAAGGAGAAAAGATTAATTTGCTAAGACTAGAGGAGCACCTTGAACAAAGCTTGTAAGACTTGTGTGAACTTTCTTTTGTTAACTTTCAATAAAATTGCAGCACTTAACATTTTATCTACTATTGAATGATTTTTTCGTATAGGGTGTTTTGTTATCATCAGGTCCTCCTAAATTTATGCCTATAATTCTAGTAGACATTAATTGGGGGAGATTGTTAGGAATATGTTGTAGGCTTGATGATATTTTATCAAAACACCTTAATAAATTTAATTAAGTGAAATTGTAGCTTTCAACGGATAATCCTACTTCTCATTCGTTGAAAGAGTAGCTTATATTTAAATAAGTATTTGTAGCACATTCCTCTGTACTGTAATTTCTTAGAGAATTAAAAGTTGTAGGATATTCTAAGCATGTTGACTACAAGGATGATATGCAAAATAGGTTGGCTAATTGTAAACATTAGATGCCTTATAATCTTGCATAAGTGAAATTGAGTCAACTGCTATGGAAATACTTTCAACGAATGTTTCTACAAGGCTTCGACGGATGACCCAAGTTCCAATCAACGGATGATCCAATAGTGTCTCAATGGATGATCCAACAGAGTCTCGACGGATAATAAATTCAAATAGGAGTTGAAAGTGACTTGACAGTCACATAGGTTGATTGTAAATAAAAGGAATGTGGCAGTCTGTTATCAGGATTATGAAGATCAAGAAGCATTTCTATTTCTATGCTAACTTGAAAAATACAAAGATGTTGGATGGAGAAATGAAGAAACATGTGATTAGACTTAGACATGTTTGTTTTATTAGTTTGTCATTTTCACATGTAACTTGGTGTTATATAAACCAAGAGTAGCAAGTAGAAAAAAAATCGATTGAAAGAACTGAGAAATAGATAAGGCATAATCTGTTAAGAATTTCTTAGTTCTCTCTCTGTAAATTCACTTGGAAGCAGCTGTGTGCTTTTTGCATTACAGAGATCTTCTACATTTATATATATCTCTGATGGAAACAACAATCCACCAGGAAGTTTTTAAACGTCCTTGTTTATTTACTTTGTGTTTGAATACTTGAATATTTCTTATCCGCACTTAACATATTCATACACAATTATATTTATATTTGTAAGAAGTTTTAAAGATTAAAAAGAAACCTAGAATTACATTCAACCCCCTTCTGTAATTCTACTTGTTAGATTGTTTGGGAATAACAAAAATATATAATACTTGCTCGAATTTGGTTTGTATTTGATCTATAATACTCGAGACTGCATTATATTCGAATAAAATTATATTAAATTCGAATTTGAATATTAAAAATTATAATGATCTCAAATTTGAGTACTTTTCGAATAATTCATCCAACCTCATAATAGTTATAATGTCCGCTTCACACTTACTCTCGGACGAGAAAGAGTAGATAAGCTATATAGAGTTGCTAGCTAGTTTGTATCGTTCGTATCCCGACTAACATAAATTGACTAATTCAAATAAAACACATAAAAATAATAATATAAGAATAATATATTTAACATGTATTTGATCAAATAAATACCAGGGTCAAAAAATTTATAAAAAAATAAACTTATAATTATATGTGACGATAACAACTATTAAAATAAAATTATATAAAAATATGATCAACATTTCATTTACACATAAGTTAAAAATAATATAAAAATAGAAAGAGAGAATATGCCTTATCTAATAAGTATTTTCATCATAACTCAAAACTCCTTGTAACGTAATGGTTATAATATTAATTTTTTAATAGGTTATAAGGGTTCAACGAGATGCTTGAATGAGAGATTGAGAGGATATAAGAAATAATATGAGATTGAGGGAGGAAAATCTAGTTAAACAAATAAATAAGGGTGTGCAAGAATCAATTCAATTTAAAATGTGTTAGTATCAGGACCCTTAGGCTAATACTAGTGTGACAAAAGTACACTACAAGGTCCCTTTACATGTTACTTGTGTTTCTAATGACCTAAATATTTTAGAATTACCGGTTACTTAATTAGAATCTTGGTTGCGGTTCAAGTCCTTCCATTTGACGTATTTAAATATTTGATGGTTTATATTGTCGGCTAATTTTAAATTATAACAAGTTTACTGAAACATTATCAATAATTATTTATACAAATTTTATGATAGAAAAAAGAACATAGTTCAAATTTTACGGTAAAAAGTTTTTTGCGATAACCATAGAGCTGCAAATAAATAGAACCGTCCGTCAATAAAATTCGGGGTCGGCTCGTTTGAGTGAACTCGGCTCGGTCCATTTTCTTAAACAAGCCGATCTTCAACATGAAAATGAGCTCGGATAAATAAACGAACCGAGCTTTTTATCTGTTCGCCTCAGACTCGGCTCGTTTAGCTCGAACTCAGCTCGGATTCGGCTCGAATTCGGTAACTCGACTCGGCTCCGATAAAATTTATATATATTACAAATAATATATATTACTAATCACTTAAATATGTTTATTATTAAATTTTCATCATCTATTATTAATTAACCTAGTTCAAAATTTTAGTTTATTTTTCTAAATTTAACATTTATTTTTTTCGTTAGGAAACTATTAAACATTGTTATCATTATATATTTATCTCCAATTATTTATATATTTATAAACAACATTAAATAACTTGTAATTTACATAAACCAAATTTAAGTAACACATCAAAACATAATAAAATTTTGACATCGACAGTTTAAATGTACGATTTCTAAAGTTACGAATGTCTCAATAATTTAAAATAAAATTGAATATATTCTTAAAACTTGTCGCGAAAAAATAAAATCATATAGATTAAGAAACAAGTGTAAGTGAGTGTGCGTATATAATTGTAAGCCTAATTTTTTATCTCGATACAACTTAAAAAACTATAAATTATACTTTATGATTGGTCGGTTGAAAAATAAATGTAAACTATAAGTGGACAACTGGACTCGGGTCGAATTCGGCTCAACTACGTTATTTGTGAACAAGCTCGTGTTCGGCTCATGTTCAGTTCGATTATAAACGAGTCGAGCTTGAATAAAATTTTCGGATCGATTACTAAACTCGGCTGGACTCGGTTCATTTTATAAAAAAATTAAACTTCGCTCAGTTCTGACAGAATTCGGCTCGGCTCTAAATAAACATGGGTGGTGCCAAATGCAAATCACTTTTGCCAAATACAGTTTGGTTAGATTACGTTAAAGCCCCTCGTGCTCAATAAATGATTCAACCCTAATTAATGTATACAGGTGTACTTTTTCTGATTACTACGTAATGTTGCTGATTGCTAAGTAGATTAATAATTAGACTTAATATTCATATAAAATAATATGTGATATTATATTTTATAAATATTTAACTTTTTATAAAATAATTCATCATGTCGATTTTTATTGAAAATATAACACATCAAATTTAAAATATTCATTGAATATTATTATTCCCAAGGAACTAACAATGAGATTTACAGAAAGGGGGGTTGAATGTAAATCTCAAAACTTTTTCAAGTTTTGAGTAGTTTATAAAGCAAAGTATTATGATGAACAGATGTGTGTAAATTGCTTTGAGCAGGTGCAGACTGATGTATATTCAAGACACAAATGTAAAGAACACAAAGGCTTCAAAAACTTTTCTGGTGGATTTATTGTTCCACCGGAGATGTGTATTTCAGAAAATCTGTGATACAAATAATTGATCACAGCTGCTTCCTAGTACAAACTAGATGATTTTCTCTCTAAGTTTTTCTAAACAGCTCTGGAAAATTCGCATCTAATTACTAGCTGCTACATGGTTTATATATCACCAAGTTTACAAGTGAAGACAAAGATAAAATGCAATTATAAAATAGTTCTTCACATGTTTCTTCTTCATTTCTCTATCCAATGCAATCTAAGATAATCTGTGAATCTTTGAATACTTCCTTGTTTGCACCAGAATGGAAATGCTGCTTTTTCTTGATTCCTCCAAGAGGCTACCACATTCCAATTGTCTCTGTCAACCCATGTGCCTCTGTCAGCTTATGAATTGTCACTATCAACTGCTATGGAACTAAGCATCCGTTGAGGCTTTCATCCGTTGATGGCTTTATCCATTGATGCTTTAGTGACATCCGTTGATGCTTTAACAGTTGAAGCTTTATCCGTTGATGCACTCATTCGTTGATGGATGTTATCCGTTGAAGTTTTAGAGACATCCGTTGAAGCTTTGTTTCTCATCCGTTGAAGGCCTTTAATCTATCAGTTGATACTACTTCATTTATACAAAATTACAAGGCATGAAATATTTATAATTAGCCCTCCTATTTGCATATCCACTAGTAGTCAACATGACTTATAATTTCCCATAACTTCTAAGAATTATAACTTAAATGTAGAGACTGAAATGTGCTACAATACTAAACTTATTTCTAAGTAAAGGTACTCCATCAATGGATAGCCAAGATGGTCTTATCCGTTGAGGCTACAAACACTAGATTTCTACTTAAGTGTTTTGTTTAACTTATCATCAAACTAATACACATATTCCTAACAATCTCCCCTATTTATGTCTACTAGAATTGTAGGCATAAATTCATGATTAACTTGATGATAACAAAACACTTAATAGATATATGAGTTGAAATTAAGTAGAAATTCAAAAGTGCTGCAAAAGTGTATGTACTGAGATAGAATTGAAGATTTACAGTGTTTCCAAGGGTGCTCCTTTAGTCTGAGCAAATCATTTTCTTTTCCTTTGTTCCCTTATTTTCTTCCCTAGCCTCCTGTCATTTTCCTCTACTTGGAGTTGGAGTTGTCTGTAGAATTCAGCTTCATCTTCTTCACTGATGTCCAACTTAGATTGCATGTCCTTGAGAGTTTCATTACTGGCAATTTTAAGATGGTCTTCAAGTCTGAAAAATCTTCTGACTCCTTTGTTGTCTCTGAACTCCATCAACCAATGAGGTGATTCATGAATTGTGATTCCATGCTCAGGGATGAGTAATGTTCTAGGCAAGGAATTTGACTCCCACCAATTCTTCCTTATGCTGGCAATCTTGTTGAGAATCTCAGTTTTGGCAGTCCTGGTAAAGCCAGTATCCCATTTGATAGCTGAGTAGACTCTAACCAAGGTAGAGTAGCCCTCATTTAGAATTCTTTGTAGAGGCCAAGTCCTTTCCACATTTTCTCTATATTTGAACACTAGCCTTTCTGGTAGCTGTTTATAGGCACTTATTCCCCTTACTTCCTCCAGCTCATCCAGGAAGAGTTCAATATCTGTATGTTCTTTTATGTCACAAATGTGAACATAATCATCCTTTGAGGCTTGTGGCTTAGGCTTAGATTTATGTTTTTGAGTGAATTTACTTGAGGTTAGGGGATGTGTTGATTTGGATTTTCTTTTCAGTTTCTTTGGTGGTGGAGAGGTAGTTAGGAAGGTAGGCAATTTGATGGTGTCCCAATCAATAGGTTCCTCTTTAGGAATGATTGTTTCACCATGAATGTTTATACTGGGATCAGCCACAACAGGTTCAGGAATAGAAGGTAGTGGTTTAGATTTTGATTGGATTTCCTCAGTGTCATCTTCACTCTTCCTTTTTGCCTTGACCTTCTTTCTGTTCCCTTTCTGCCATTCCTTTCTTTCCTTACTCTTTTCCTCCACACTCTCACCAACCATATTCCCCATATCCACATTTATGCTTTCAGTCTTGTCTCCTTCACTCTTGTCTTCAATTTTCCACTTTTCTTCAATTTGACTTGACTTTAGGTGTTTTTCAAGCTTTGCTTGTGCTCTTTTGTCAGCCTTTAGCTTTTTAGCTTCTTCCTTTAGCCTCTTGGTCTCTTCCCTCTTGGCTATTGAGAATTTGGGATGACCTTGCATCACACAGATACTCTTTCCCTCTCTATAGATGATAGCCATATTCATTCTTTCCACTACATCTTTGGTCTCTTTATGCTTTATGATATTACCACCCAAAACTTTGTCTTCATCAGGCTTTGGAAGAGGAAAATCCACCTCTTTTAGTTGAGCAAAGCTTATAGGGTTCTTTGTAGAGTCCTTGTTGAATCTAGTGGTTGGCTTGAGTACCATAAGCTTCAGGTTCCTGAAAGAAGTTTCTCAAACCTTATTCCTCCTTACTGGCTTGTGCTCCATTGTGATTGGCTCAACTTTTGTGCTATGTTTCATAAATAAGGATTTTGTAGTTGTAGAGCCAAACACTTGTTGCATCCTTTCATTAATTTTTCTCCTTTGCTCTTTCACCTTCATCTCAGCTGCTGCTAGGTGGATTAGATCAATTCCATCAAGCTTTCCTTTGATTTGAAGTATTGGAGAAGTAGTGATGGCTGGAACTAGCACTTTTGATATTTGTATATGTGTAGATGGCTCCCCTTCCCCTTCCCCTTTATTCTCCCCCTTTTTGTTATCATCAAGGAGAGGGGTCAAGCCCTGTGCTTTAGCCAGTTGCATTAGAAGACTAGTTTGAGACTGTTGATTTTGAAGAATGGTGACCACAGAGTTTTCAATGGCTTGAACTCTTTCCTCCAATGTTGCCATCTTTTTTTCAGCATCTGATTCTCTTCTCAGTCTCAGTAATAGTTCCTGCATGGTACCAAAGGACATGATTGAATCCAGCTTCTCAGAATTGTAGGACTTCAAGTCAGCTATATCCTTCTTGAGTTCATCCACACTTAGATTCTGTCTTACTTGTTGTAGCTTCATGAGATGTAGAGAATCTAGGTGGGCTTGAAGAATAGCCTTGGTACCAGCATTTGAAGTTTCCTGAATGGCCTTTTGGATAGACATGACTTGTTTGACTAAGGATACATTGAAATGCCCCGGTGTAGACTCCTTTGTCAATGCCCATTCAGGTAATTCTGGAATAGAACTTGGGCCTTCAGCTCCCCCTAAGTTCAGGCTTCCATCAAAAGAATCAGAGTCATCATCATTAGAATTTACCCCAAATTCTTCAGATGGCTCACCAGCTGTAGAAGGCATCCTATTGACAGCAGCTTTATCCCTTTGTAGAGATTCTGAAGTATGTACTAGATTTAAAGTCTTTTCTGCCTCCTCATTGCCCTGAATAGACAACAGTTGATAGGCTGACACAGGATGAGTAAAAGTGTCAGCATCCAAGGAAATGTTATCAATTACAGCTGTGTAATGTTGCTGAAATTGTCTTTCCTTTTCAGCATCATCCACAATCATTGACTCACTAGCAATGGCTGGATCCACCCTTATACCTCTTGTACCTGCTTTTCTCTCAATTTCTCTCTTTTCTTGCATCAGGGGCTCCCCCTGGCTCACACTCCTCACACCCTCACCTTCACCTACTAAGGTGGTACTCCTCTCACTTTCTTTTGCCATACTGGAAGAAATAGCATGCATATTTAGACTCTCAAGCTCTCCTTTTGGCTGGGAGTAACCCAGCCTCTCACTTAAGTTTTCACTCCCTTCCCTCAATCCTAGAAGTGATTGTACAGTAACCATGTCTTCTACACTTGGAATTAATTCAGTTGTTTGTGTAGAGACCATCAATGGATAAGGAGTATCCGTTGAAGTTGAAACTGATGGTATCAACGGATAATTACTGTGAAGCTTATCCGTTGAAGAACAACCACTTGTCAACGGATGAGGAATATCCGTTGAAGAAGGAAAAGAAGTAGAAATTGAAAGTGACATAATTGTTGAATCTGTGTGGATTGATTTTAATTTAGGTGATACAGATTCTTCAACTAAGTCTGAAAGAATTGGCTGATGATCCAATAAATCATCTAAAAGATGATGATCATCAGCATTTGAGTGGGGCTCTTCCCTGAGTTGTAAAGAGGGAGAATCAGGAATTGATGTGAATATCATGTCCACATCCAGAGATGGTGATGGAGACTTTGGTGATTGATGTGTGTCAATTTTGAGAGAATGGGGTTGTGACTCCACATTTGTTGGAGTCACATCAAGCTGAATTTGAGAAGGCATAGATACAGGTGGTTGTATCTGTGCAGTGTGTGCACCCTATGTGAAAACTAGGGTTTTGACCCTCTTTCTTCTTGTGAAGGCTTTTACAGGTGAGTTTGTGGCTTCAGTGTCCCTCCCTCTTTTGTTCTGTGTCCCTGGTTGGGGACTATTTTCAATAGCTGCACCCTTTTGGGAGGATGCAACTAGGGATGAGTTTGAATCTTTTTCAACCACCACAGTCTTTTGAGAAACTGTGGCTTGGCTAGCTTGGGTACCATTCACCTCTCCTACCTTATTCTGGGGGTTTTCTTGATGTTCACCCCTCCCCTCACCACTAACACCTTGTACACTCCCCTCAAGGTTTATGGTAGGTATTACAACTTTTTTCTTTTGAGAGACAACAGAGGTGGCTTTCTTTGACTTGGTTTTTGAAGCTTTAGGTTTGGTGGCCTTGGTAGGAATCTGTTGGGGGCATTGACACAGATTCCATGGCCAAACTTGAAGGCAAAGAAGTGAAGGGGTTGAAAGAAGTAAGAGTTGAAGAAGTATTTTCCTCACTTACCTGAGGTGCATTTATGATTGGTAAGTATACCAATGGCACTTGACTGTTGAGGTTAATTCTCAAAAGGTCTGCAAGGACCCTCTTCTCTTGTGCCCAACATTTGAGTTTATTACTCTCATTAGTCATGACCAAACCTTCAGCAACATGGTTAGCCAATAACATAAAGAATCTAGCATAGTAGATGTTATGAGGTCTATTAGCCTTGTTACCTAACCTACTACCCAATTCTAGCATAACATAATTGCTAAACTTAAAATACCTATCAGAAACCAGCATATAGAGCATATTAACAAGAGATGAAGTTATTGCATCAAAATTACTAATTTTCCCAGAGAAAACCTTGATAAAGGCATCACCAAGAAAACTCCATTATTTCCTAAGGCCTTTTCTCCTAATACTGCCTAAACTAGCAGAATCAAAGAAATAGCCTATGGAATCTAACATGCTAGATACATCATTATCAGTGTGTGGTGTCATGGCATTATTTTCAGGTAATTTAAAATAGGACTGTATATCATCACAGTTAATACAGTAATCCTTACCTTTGAGAGGGAAAGTGATGGTCATATCAGTGGGGTTGAACTCTGCAGTTGTCCACATTTCCTCAACTACCTCACAGTAAATCACTGGGGCTTCCAGCACTGCATAGCTTAGTTTGCAGTTTTTGATGAAGTCCATCATCTTGTGATAATCTGAGTGGGCTTCATTCTTTTCCACCAAAGCTACGAAATTGTTTTTCTCATAGACAAACCCAGATTGGGACATAATTTTTACTACTGGTGCCATTGTTGTGAGTAGAAGTTGCAGAGAAAGGTTGAGAGTTTTGGGAGAGAAAGAGAGTAAAAGCTTTTGAAAATTGCAAGAAAGCGTAAAGTGAAAATAAGAATTCAAAGGGGCTTTTATACTTTCTCAAATTAAAACATAAGGAGAATGATTAAACAATATTTTTAAGTGAATTACAGCGGTTTGAGAATAATAAAAAAAACTGTAAGTATTCTAAAACTGCCTTTAATACAAATACATACAACTGTGTATATATGTATGTATCAACGGTTAAGTAAATAGAATCAACGGCTGTGACTCACTCAAAACGACTGCTGTGACACTTCAACGGATGAGGTAAACAGTTATCCGTTGAAGATTAGCATAATTTTATCCGTTGAAGGATAAAATTACCAGAAATATATTTGTCTTTCAATGGATAATGGACATCCGTTGATAGAACAATTTTGGCTTTCAACGGATAGGGAATATCCATGATAGAATAAACTTTACTAAAAGCCAACTTTGTTCTTGCAACAAATTCATTTCAGGCAACAAAACAAACTACAATTAGAACATGAATTTAGGAATAATTAAGCATACCTAGCTCACTTACTAATCTTGTGAATGTTGATTCATCAAGTGGCTTGGTGAATATGTCTGCAATTTGTTTTTCACTGGAAACAAAATGAAGTTCCACTGTACCATTCATCACATGTTCCCTTATGAAGTGGTACTTGATGTCAATGTGTTTGGTTCTTGAATGCTGCACTGGATTTTCAGTAATGGCAATGGCACTTGTGTTGTCACAGAATATTGGTATTTTGTCAACATTTAGCCCATAGTCAAATAGTTGATTCCTCATCCATAATATCTGTGCACGGCAACTACCAGCAGCAATGTACTCAACCTCAGTTGTTGATGTAGAAGCGGAATTTTGCTTCTTACTGAACCATGACACAAGCTTATTCCCTAGAAATTGACAGGTTCCAGTTGTACTTTTCCTGTCTATTTTGCAACCTGCATAATCTGCATCTGAGTAGCCAATTAGATCAAAACAAGACTCTCTAGGGTATCAAATTCCTAGATTTGGAGTCCCTTTGAGATATCTGAAAATTCTTTTAATAGCAACTAAGTGAGATTCTCTAGGATCAGCTTGGAATCTAGCACAAAGACATGTAGAAAATATTATATCAGGTCTACTAGCAGTTAAATATAGAAGTGAACCAACCATGCCACTCTATAGCTTGTAATGTCCACAGACTTTTCAGCCCTGTTTAATTCAAGCTTGGTGGCAGTGGCCATGAGAGTTTTTGCAGATGGACATTCCATTAAGTCAAACTTCTTTAAAAGATCATAAATATATTTAGTTTGACTAATGAAAATTCCACCACTAACTTGTTTAACTTGTAAACCAAGAAAATAAGTTAGCTCTCCCATGATGCTCATTTCATATTTACTTTGCATTAACTTAGCAAACTTTTTACAAAGTTTGTCATCTGTAGAGCCAAATATAATATCATCTACATAAATTTGAACATGTATTGTAGAGCCATTAACATTTCTAAAGAAAAGAGTTTTGTCAACAGTACCTCTTGTGAAGTAATTATCTAGGAGAAATTTTGACAAAGTCTCATACCAGGCTCTAGGTGCTTGCTTTAGTCCATAGAGTGCTTTTAACAGATAGTACACATGGTCTGGAAAATTTGGATCTTCAAACCCTGGAGGTTGACTCACATAAACTTCTTTCTCCAATTCTCCATTCAGGAAAGCACTCTTGACGTCCATTTGATAGACTTTGAAATTGGCATGGGCTGCATAGGCTAGAAAAATTCTGATGGCTTCAAGTCTTGCAATAGGAACAAATGTCTCATCAAAATCTATTCCCACTTGTTGAGAGTAGCCCTTGGCAACCAATCTAGCTTTATTCCTTATGACAATGCCATTTTCATCCATCTTGTTTTTGAATACCCATTTTGTGTCAATAGAACTTTTGTTCTTTGGCTTGGGTACCAGCTTCCATACTTTGTTCCTCTCAAATTGGTTTAGCTCCTCTTGCATTGCTAAAATCCAATCTGGATCCAATAGAGCGTCTTCCACTCTCTTAGGTTCCTCCTGTGATAGAAAACTACTGTATAGACATTCATCTTAAGTAGCCCTTATAGTTTGCACCTTAGATGTTGCATCACTACTTATTAGTTCAAACGGATGATTCTTGGTCCATTTCCTTTGAGGTGGTAGATTAGCTCTAGATGAGGTTGCCTCAGTATTGTCATGATGTGAGATAGAGTGTTGATTGGTTGAAACTCCCCCTGAGTTATTGGTCCTTTGTAAGGAACTGGGAGTTCTATCAACTGATGATGTAAATTGATTATGCATTGATGAACTATGATCAACGGATGCTCCATTATGTACTTCAACGGATGATGCACTTTGTCTTTCAACGGATGCTGCCTTACTTCTATCAACGGATGCTGAATTATGACTTTCAACTGATGCAGCATTTTGTGCATTATCCAAAGGCATATTTTGAATCCTTTTTGAAGTGTCTTCTCCATCATTCTCATCTTCACTATCATCATAACATATCTCAATGTTGTCAAATTTGAGTCCTTCATGATGTCCCTTATCTGTTAGTCCATCAATCTTTTTATCATCAAACACAACATGCACAGATTCCATAATAATGTTGGTTCTTAGATTGTAGACCCTATATGATTTTCCAGCAGAATAACCAACAAAGATCCCTTCATCAGCCTTTGCATCAAACTTTCCTTTGTGATCAGGTTGGTTCCTTAGAATGTAGCATTTGCAACCAAAGACATGAAGGAAGTTTAAGGTTGGTTTTCTTCTCTTGAACAATTGATAGGGAGTCATGCCTTTTGCCTGATTAATTAGAGAAATATTCTGAGTGTAACATGCACAGTTAACAGCCTCAGCCTAAAAGTATGTTGGGAGTTTTGACTCTTCAAGCATTGTTCTTGCAGCTTCAATTAGTGATCTATTCTTCCTTTCCACCACACCATTCTGTTGTGGAGTCCTTGGAGCTGAGAACTCATGTATGATCCCATTTTCTTCACAGAACAGTCTCATGGTTGAATTCCTGAACTCGGTTCCATTGTCACTCCTGATATTCCTTACTTTGAAATTTGGATGATTATTGACTTGCTTGATATGATTGATAATGATTTCACTAGCTTCATCCTTTGATCCAAGAAAATAGGTCCATGAAAACTTTGAGAAATCATCTTCAATCACTAAGCAATATCTTTTCCTTGAAATTGACAATACATTGACTGGTCCAAAAAGATCCATGTGTAGCAGTTGTAATGGTTCATCAATTGCTGATTCAAGCTTCTTACTGAATGATGCTCTCTTTTGCTTTCCTTTATGACAAGCATCACACAGTCCATCCCTTGAGAATTCCACTAGAGGCATTCCTCTAAGTAAGTCCTTTTTGACTAGATCATTCATTGTTTTGAAATTCAAATGGGACAGCTTCTTGTGCCATAGCCAACTTTCATCTTGACTTGCTTTGCTGAAAAGACAAGTAATTGATTCTGCATCTATAGAGTTAAAGTCAGCCAAGTATACATTCCCTTTTCCAACTCCAGTTAGAACCACTTTGTTGTCATTTTTACTGGTGACAACACAGGCTTCAGAATTGAAGGAAACAGTATTCCCTCTGTCACATAGTTGACTGATGCTCATTAGATTGTGTTTGAGACCATCAACTAATGCAACTTCATCAATGATGACATTTTCTTTTGAAATCAAGTCATATCCCATAGTGAACCCTTTGATGTCATCTCCAAAGGTTATGCTAGGGCCAGCTCTCTCCTTGAACTCTGTGAGCAGGGTGAAATCTCTTGTCATGTGCCTTGAACAACCACTGTCCAAGTACCATAGATTCCTTCTTTTTCCCTGCACACAACAAAAGCAAATCAAGTTGATTTTGGTACCCAAATTTCCTTGGGTTCAGCCTTGTTAGTCTTTTTCCTAGACTTCACACTTCCTGCACCTTTTGACTTAGGTAACTTTGAGTCAACCTTGATTTCAGATGTAGTTGGTTGAAGTGTAGGGTTAGTCACAGAATCATTTAGCACATTTAATTGAATTTGATAAGGCATAGATTGTGCAAACATATTATTCCACATAGGCATGTTGTATGGCATTTGAGGCATACTAAATGCAGCAAAATAAGGATTATTAACATATGGCATGTTTGCAAAATGTGCATGTGAATTCTGTTGAGACATAACAGGCATAGCATGCAGTGGTGACATAGACATGTTAGGCATGGAAGGAGTTAAAGGCATGGGAGCATTCTTAACAGATTTGCAATTAGCAGATAGATGATTAACACTACTACAATGCACACAACTTTTTCTAGGAGCATACTTATCAGGTGTGTAATTGTTGTGTTTGTTAATCCCTACCTTCCTATTTCTATTAAATTTTCTTTTAGTTTCCTTTTTATCCTCAACCAATTTAAGCCTATTTTTCAACTGATCTAAAGTCATGTGTCATATATTCACCTTACTGACATCTTTGGATGTGCTAGCTTCTTCTTTGACAAAGTTCTTGGAAGTTGAACTAAACTTCTTACTGAGATTTTTTAAATTATTCCTTTTAGAATCATTTGCCTGTTTCAATTGATGAGCCTTCAATGGATGCTCATTTTCTTCCTTCAACGGATGACTTTTATCATCCGTTGATTCCACATCCGTTGACAGTCCATCAATTAACTATATTTCCTTTTTATTTTTCTTCCAGGCATTCTCACAGAGTGATTCAATTCCTTGAACCTTCACAATTTGAGCACTAACATCCCTAGATGTTTTCCAGGCCTTGATTACCTCTTACTCACGTTCTAGTTGTCTGGAAATAACTTCTACTTTCTTAACAGACTCTTCTAGTTCACTCTCAATAGATAGACATTTGATTTTAATCTTTTCAAGCTCAATTACCTTACCCTCTAACACAACATTCCTATCACTTAAAAACAACTTATTCTCTTTAATTTTTATATTCTCTTTAGCCAGTGATTTAAGGGAAACACGTAAATGATATAATTCATTGGACATGTCATTTATAGCTTCATTGCATTCATTTTTAGAAAGCTGAGAGAGGTCAGTAGTAATTACCTGGTTGCTTGATAACTAGTTTCATTTTTATCAGAATTAGTCATCAGGGCTAAGTTGACATATTCCATATCATCATCTTCATTGGATCCATCAGCTGCCCAGTCATTTTCCTGAGTCGGAAAAGCCCTTTCCTTTTATTTGAGCAATTTGAAATATTTCTTTTTATAATCCACCTGCTCAAATTTCTTCTTTTCAGAAGTTGGCTTTCTGCACTAACTTGCAAAGTGTCCACTTATGCCACAGTTATAACACTTGAACTTAGATTTGTCCACCATGTTCTTGTTTGGCTTAGTGGCTCTAATATTTTTCTTGAATTTCATCTTTGCAAACCTTTTGGACAGAAAAGTCAGATGTTCATCAACATCATCAGAGTCATCTTGACTGGAATTGTCTTCAACCTCAGCAGCTTGCTCCTTTCCCTTGCTTGATTCTGATTTGCTTGTGTCAGTTTTGAGACTTGGCATTGTCTTTTCTTCATTCCTGGCTTCAGTTCTCTCATTGTCAGCTACAAGTGCAACTGATCCACCTTTTCTCTTTCCCTTCTCCAACAGCTCATCTTGCTCCATCTCAAGTTCATAGGTCTTCAAAATTCCATATAATCCTTCAAGTGTGAAGTCCTTATAATCTTGAGAATTCCTTAGTGAAACAGTCATAGGCTTCCATTCCTTTGGTAGAGACCTCGAAAATTTTAGGTTGGAATCCTTGACTTGGTACACTCTGCCATACAGCTTCAATCCATTCAACAGTTTCTGAAATCTATTGAAGGTATCATACAATGATTCTCCTTCTTCAGAATGAAAATATTCATATTGTTGAATGAGGAGCTGCATTTTATTTTCTCTAACTTGTTCAGTACCTTCACTGATAAGTTGCACAGTATCTCAAATTTCCTTAGCAGTTTGGTTGTTAATGACATTATCAACCATATATTTGTCTAGGCCATTAAACAGAATGTTCATGGCCTTCTTGTCCTTGTGAACCTCTTCAATATCTTCATCAGTCCATTCTGCTTTTTGCTTGGGAATAGACTGTCCAACAGCAACTATGGCAGTGGCAGCTGTGGCCACTTTGTGAGGGATGTGAGGACCATTCTCAATGCAGTTGATGTAGCTTTCATCTTGAGAGACAAGATGTAGATGCGTCTTCACTTTCCAGTGATGATAATTATCTCTTTCCAGGATTGGAATCTTCACTCCAATATCCTTCTTACTCATGATGTTAGTAGAATAGATCTTTAAACTCTTTGTATGTCAAGAGCTCGCTCTGATACCAATTGTTATTCCCAAGGAACTAACAATGAGATTTACAGAAGGGGGGGTTGAATGTAAATCTCAAAACTTTTTCAAGTTTTGAGCAGTTTATAAAGCAAAGTGTTATAATGAACAGATGTGTGTGAACTGTTTTGAGCAGGTGCAGACTGATGTATATTCAAGACACAAATGTAAAGAACACAAAGGCTTCAAAAACTTTTCTGGTGGATTTGTTGTTCCACCAGAGATGTGTATTTCAGAAAATCTGTAA
This sequence comes from Apium graveolens, assembly GCF_009905375.1. Taxonomy (NCBI): domain Eukaryota; kingdom Viridiplantae; phylum Streptophyta; class Magnoliopsida; order Apiales; family Apiaceae; genus Apium; species Apium graveolens. The sequence continues at coordinate 280,225,469 of NC_133655.1, forward strand.
TATAAATAATTGATCACAGCTGCTTCCTAGTACAAACTAGATGATTTTCTCTCTAAATGTTTCTAAACAGCTCTGGAAAATTCACATCTAATTACTAGCTGCTACTTGGTTTATATATCACCAAGTTTACAAGTGAAGACAAAGATAAAATGCAGTTATAAAATAGTTCTTCACATATTTCTTCTTCATTTCTCTATCCAATGCAATCTAAGATAAACTGTGAATCTTTGAATACTTCCTTGTTTGCACCAGAATGGAAATCCTGCTTTTTCTTGATTCCTCCAAGAGGCTACCACATTCCAATTGTCTCTGTCAACCCATGTGCCTCTGTCAGCTTATGAATTGTCACTATCAACTGCTATGGAACTAAGCATCCGTTGAGGCTTTCATCCGTTGATGGTTTTATCCGTTGATGCTTTAACAGTTGAAGTTTTATCCGTTGATGCACTCATCCGTTGATGGATGTTATCCGTTGAAGCTTTAGAGACATCCGTTGAAGCTTTGTTTCTCATCCGTAGAAGGTCTTTAATCTATCAGTTGATACTACTTCATTTATACAAAATTACAAGGCATGAAATATTTACAATTAGCCCTCCTATTTGCATATCCACTAGTAGCCAACATGACTTATAATTTTCCACAACTTCTAAGAATTATAACTTAAATGCAGAGACTGAAATGTGCTACAATACTAAACTTATTTCTAAGTAAAGCTACTCCATCGACGGATAGCCAAGATGGTCTTATCCGTTGAGGCTACAAACACAAAATTTCTACTTAAATGTTTTGTTTAACTTAGAATCAAACTAATACACATATTCCTAACAAATATCATTAATTTTTTTATATTTAATATCAATTATTTTCATTTTTCTTATATAATATCAATTATAAAATATGATTTTTTTATAGAAATTGTTCTCAAAGTATACTTATTTTAAAAAAATAAAATATATTTTAAATTGAGATACTAATTAATTAATTATACAATTTATGTTTCTATTTTAAATACACAATAATAATATTTAAAATGTACTTGTTAACTAATTTGCAAGTATTTATTTATAATCTTTTAAATAGTATGCATAAAGGTCTCAGGTGACGGAGGTGTTACCCTCTAGTGGATCAGCTGGAGCAGGACCATGCTAACTAATTCACAAATATTTATTTGTATAAAATACTATACAAATAAAGTTATAAAATATATATAACTAGTGACTAAAAAATGACATAAAAATAAAGTTATATATTAATTTAGCACATATTATACAAATTTTCCAAGAAAAAAAGAGTACCATCAAAAGGGCATAAATTAGCTAAAAATTTAGATACAATATATATTTATAATTAGTGACTAGCAAAAGATATACATATAAAGTTATCTATTAATTTTAGCAATACTATACAAATTTTCCAAGAAAAAGATATTACCATCAAAAGAGCATAAGTTAGTTAAAAATTAACTAGAACATATATTTACAATTAATGATTAAAAATGGACATAAAGATAAAGTTATTTATTAATTTAACACATATTATATAGTTTTCTCAATAAAAAAAACAACAATATCATCAAAAGAGCAAAAAAATATGAAGTTTTTGTGTATTAAAAAAATGGACAAGACTTGGAAAAAAAAATGGACAAAATCTTTAAGTCACCTTAGTTAAGGATGATGAAACTCTCTTGCTAGCGGTTAAATGATGGATTGAAGATGATGATGAAGCTCTGATGAATCTCTTCTTAATCCAGGTCAGATGATGGATTGAAAATGAGCACATTATATTAAGATATTTTAAAGAGAGAGATAAATAAAAAAGTAAGAGTTAGTCACATATTTATAAGTGAGATAGAATATGAAAATTATATGAGATTAATTGTATAATGTGTAAAATATAAGTTCATTGTATTATTAAGTGCGTTGTAAATATAAGTTAATATGAAAATTATATAAGATTAAATGTATTATGTGTAAAATATAAGTTCAATAAGTGTATTGTAAATATAAGTCAAAATGAAAATTATATCAGATTAAATGTATTATGTGTAAAATATAAGTTTAATATATTATTAGTTGTACTGTAACAAGTTAAATGAATTAACGGTTAAAATATTATAATATATACATGTATACATTTCAAGTCGCAAAAAAACTAGAAAATGATTAACAAAAATCTAAAAAATGAGTGTCCAAGGATTTGCACAGAAAATGAGGATGGTTATTTGGGTAACATATTTGAACTGCATTTTATAATCTTGACTCAGAAACTATGATAAACATGCGTCCGACGACAGTCTTACGGGCAGGTGAATTTTTTTTATTGGGTGTGAAATATTAATTAATCTACCTAACTTTTTTTTTGACAGAATTAATCTACCTAACTTAATTAATAAGAAAGTAGAAAAAAGGCATAGTTTAATAGGTGAGTAGGCCATGAACTTGGGAGAGAGTTAAGGTAGGGACATTTGTAGGGTGTTATAATTGTGGTTTAGTTGGCAGAAACAGGCAGCAACAGCTAGATGAGAACGAACCAAAATTTAGTGCTTGTCTGAAACGTGTGTGTTTGTGTGTGAGAGAGAAAAAAGAAAATAAAAAGAAAGGGGTAAAGGCTAGTTGGGCTGCAGAAGCAGCTGCAATGTCTCAGTGCCTGAAAAGATTCAGTGGAATCAATTTCTTGCCTTTCCCTTAATCTTGCAACTTGGGTTGTCTCATTTTTTATTATTGCCCCTTCTTGATTTTCTTGATTTTCTTGAATTTTCTTGAAATATATTTGACCCAAATGTGTGTTTAGCTGTGTGAATGGAATCCAAAGATGAAGACTTGCATTAGGGTGAGTTTGGTTTGATGGGTCATTTTTATTTGGTGATTCTGAGCCTTCTTTATGATAAAGTTGTGATTTTTATGTAGTGTGTGTAATAATTTTTCTCTTTTTAACAGAGAGAAAATGAGGAAGAAGGGGATTGGTGGAAGCAGGTTTTGCCATCAGAGTTGAGCCAATGCTGTGTTTGATGTTATCCATAAGCCCCCCCCCCAGTCAGGTACTCAGTCTCTCTCTCTCTCTCTCTCTCTCTCTCTCTCTCTCTCTCTCCCTCTCCCTCTCTCCCCCTTTGCTCTCTTTCATGCATCACTCTCTATTATTTTATTGTTTATTTATCTATATAATATTGTTTGTATGTATATTGGTCCTGTCATATTGTTTTGCTTCAACATGTGACTATGCTGGGTATTTTTCTTGCTATGAAGATTATTTACTGTTGCGATTATTATCAAAATCATCACTTGTTCCATCCAAATACATCAAGTGAGTTACATATTGCTAAAATGATTCAATCTAGTCACATATTTGAAATTTTTTAATCTACTTGGTGAAAAGTTGAAATTTTGTATCAATTTAGTCATTCCCAGATGATCTTCTCGATACAAATTTTCAAATTAGTTACTTCAGTCTTTTTTTTACAATGAGTGATTAATTATGATATATTTGGATCCATTATATGATGTATCTGATAATTAGCCCCTTTATTATTATTTGTATTTTAAAAATTTTATTTTTGTTGTTGGGCAATTTTATATTTGTTGTTGGATTTGAACTACGGACGAGTTCGGTTAGTGAGTATTGGAATGGAGGTTAAGAAAATTAGAGGCACACGATAAGGATGATGGATATAAGTGAAGATCAGATTGGAGCATATGATTGTGATGAAAGGAAATGACGAAATTTGTGATAATTATAGAGTACGAAAATAGAATGTGTGTATTTTACACACATATAACATAGTCTAATAATGAGTTTAGGAATGGATAATGTGCTTCACTATTATCCAAATGATGTAGTAATTCATCATATTGTGTATCATTTCATTTCTTCCAACCAAACACTATCTAAGTTTTGGATGTTCGAGTATCCACCCTTTTGTAAGACCTTCTTTTAATGTAGCTTTTATTAATAGTGCGTGTTATTAATGTATTTAGGTTCATCATTTTGATGAATAAATTTATGTTAATATGTTATTCTCCCTACGCGTGATTTTATTTTTGAAACTATGATATTTCATTCCTAGAATATACACTTTTTCCGTCCATTATCAAACTATTTAATTGTGTTATCTGGCCCTAACAGCTTTTATTAAAGCATATACGGGTTTGGTACTAATTATTTGAAATTATCAGAAGTGAGTCTTTGCCAAGAGGAAAGCCATCCACATAGGTTTTTTTAGTTATAGATAAGTGTTGGTTTAAGGTTCATGAATGTCAATCTATCCATCTTAGCAAAATTTCTATTCCTTTTCTCTCTTATCTGCGTGAAAAAGCCGATAAGATCTTAAGATTGTAGGAGGCCAAGTAAGTAGAAATAAAACAAAAAAATGATGTGTGAATATGGTATTGTAAGTTATTTTATCAACTGTAGTAGTGATGCTAACGTATATTAGAGTTTTGATGATGCAATTTCATGGACTTGTTTGTTGGTTATTATCATTCATCATCCATAACAATTCAAAATAAAATTGGATACGTCTCTAACTATCAATAATTCCAAAATTGTTAAGACTAATTTACTCCATATGGCAAGACGGTTAATCAAAATCGCTTATGTTGTACAAAGTATTCATATATACATGTCAGTTAGTAGGACCCCCCCCCACACACACACCTTCACACACATATATATGTGTGTGTATATGTATATATAATGGTTCGTGACTAGTTTGTTGCAGTCTAGTTGCATCATTTTTGGACTTAAAATTAGCTTAACCCCAGAAATCTCTTAAGGAAGAGTCATGGTATTTTACATTGTTGTCATTTTATTGGCATAAATTTTATAATCTAAGATATGTCTTAGTAATTAGCTCTGTAATTCGACCGTGATATGTAAGTACAGACTTATTAATGCCCACCGCACTCTGTGCAAACTTTATATCTTTCTTATACTTCTCCATTTCTTCTTCAAATCATATAAATGCTATAGATGCGCATACCAGAAGCACATGCATACAGGCAAGTGTTATAGGACCTCATGGACCTGAATAGTGGAGCAATGAATGAAAACAATGGAAAGAAACCAGTTGTAATCGCAAGTAGAGTGGTCCAAGCTTGCTTGGAGCCTCTAGAGTGAGAGAAATTTCAAGTTTTAGAACAATGACTTTGTAGAATCTATCAAATTTTACAGTGCATCCATTCTATTCTATAGCACTCTACAAATTATAGCCAACACTAAAACAGAGCTCTATTGACTTATGTAGTGCTGTTAAGGTGTAAAGAAATTTTTATCTACCTTCGTCTCTTATCAAGTTAGGTATTGATTTTAGAAAGGAAATCAGAGTATATTGCACTTTATAAGACAATGCACATACGAGAGACCACAAGTATTTTAGCCTCCGGTTGATGAGTCAGTAACATTCACTAAAAATAGTTTGATTGTAATTTATTCAGAGCAGTAGCAGTAAACTAGAGGGATTTTTTACTGCTCCTTTTCCATTTCTAGATGCATAGGAAATGCCACGTGAAGGGTGGTGGAATACAACAGTTGATAGTGATTCTTCCTACTTAGATGGTAGTGCCCCCTTTACAGTTAAGCTTTTCTATTCATTTACTTTACTGATCAATTTTTGTTCGTAGAGTCAATGTTATGGTATGGATACTTATTATTAGCATTTACAGGCAAAGAACCTAATTTGATACCTTACATACTTTAGTTCATCATCCACAAGAACATGCCTCCACTATTAGTCATTGGCCTTGTGCCAAACTAAGCCTGAGAAGTTTGGACACCACTGGGCATAGATCTTTGATGCCAGTTTTTACCACTTTTACAGTCACGGAATTTTGTTAAATGACTGGAACACCAACCACTATCACATCTAATCAGTGTTGATATTTGTTTAGAGGAAAACAGCAAGAAAATAAATAAATTCTGAAACGGAATAGAGGTGGGTATGGGGCCTTTCTGTCCTTAGCAGGCCGTGTATTTTAAAAAAAAATAATAGGTCCAAGTTCTCTGTTTCCTGACCGGACTATAATTTAGCATCTTCAACTATTTAAAAAACAGAAATTGCTGGATGTTTATCTATTGAAGTAGTACTATACAATCTCTATATGTATATGTATGTGTATGAGAGAGGGTTACAGCAGTTATAGAGATTTTCGTGTCAGTTTCCATAGCCTTCTGCGGAGGTTTCAAGAGCTGGTCCCATCTATAGATTTACAAAAAAATATACTAAAAAATTCGTAAAAATTCTGTGGAAAAGATGCCCTTAGTGTAGTAGCATTCACTTGTGGAAAGATCAACCCATGCATGCGAAGAAACTTCAACAGACTTTTTTGTTTTTTTGCCTATTTTTAATCAGTAGATAGAAGTTTTCTTATTGATTATTTAGGGTTTTTCTCGTAATTATTTTGTCTAAAGGAGCATAATCATGGATTCTTGGAGATGTTGTAACATGGTATTATTATTATGTAAGCTAATGTGGGTTTGGTATTATGCAATTTGTAAAAGTTAGGAGGGAAGTAGATCCTCGTGCATTGAGAAAATTTGTGCACCTCCTGGTTCGATTATTGGTTTGTATGTCAAATATCTCCACACAGTTAGTTAGAGACAAAGACTTGAAAATTATATGCTGCGAATAAATGGAGACTTGGAATTAAAACCTTCCGGAAATCAGCTTCTGCCTTTTATTTTTTTGGGGGTGGGGGTTGGGGGTAGGGAAGAACTTTTGTGACAGTTAAATGAAAATATATGCTCTAAATTTGTATTGCCTTAAACATCTATAGATACTAATGTGTATGAACAAGGGTATTATATAATTTGTTGTAAAATCTAGTTAGCTCGGGCATCTTAGGTTGGGTAGTTCGTGGCATAAGTTCTGCAGGAACGGTTATGAAGTTGTGCAAGAACTTAGCTCATTTAATAGAGGCATTTGTGAGTTGTGTCGGACTGTCGGTATAAACTGAGGTCGTAGAAATTTAAAGATTAGAGGTGAAAGAGATTCAAGAATTAGGTTAGAGTGAAAAATGTGATGGGGATTGGGGGCATAACATTCGTTCAGTTGCAAGTTGGAATACAAATCAAGTTTGAATGAGACCAGAATGATGAAAGGATAAGTATGATGCATAAGATGTACAAATTAAAGTATATATAAATTTGTTATTTTAGATTAAATGGGAATATATTGGCAGAAACAAAGTCAAAGTACCAAGGCTCAGATATGATACATATATACTATTAATAGGCAGTGGGATGGATTAATATTGACTATTGAACCAAATCAGAGAAGTGGAGAAAGGTGATAAAGAAGGGTTTGTAGTCTGTCATTTGGTCTCGAGTTTACTTGGTTACTTGTACTACCTGCTGAGTGTTGATTCTTACCTTGGATGATTTATTATCTATCATTAAATTAAAAAAAATCAGTCTGGATATGTTACATTGATAATCTTTATAATAATCATTATCTATTCAGATTAGGAAAACGAAACTGACAGTAGCAAAGTATGTACAACATAAGAGTAAGTAGGTAAAGTGATTCCAATCCGCTTCTATAAGAATCGCATACAAACATACACAGGTGTGTATTATAAAGTATATTTTAAATAGATTAATAAATTTCTGAAACGTTCAAAATGATACTAATTTTTTGGGTCCAGATAGTTGATCATATGTAAAGGAAACACTCGTTATTTTTTAAAGCTTCCAGTCCACTGGACACTTCTGTGCAGCAATTTTAGTCATACATAAAAATGAATTAATTAAGAAAATATAATTTGCAGTTATGGTAAAATAACAGATCAAATTCTAATGTCAAATTTATAGTTGTAACAACTAAAAATTGTAAGGTTTTGGAACAATAGTTAAATCAGCAATATTATAAAGTTCATGATTGACATCTTTAGTTTGATATATATTGATATGTATTGAATTAGGGTAGTCAAGATAACAAAGGATGTGTGAATTTAAAGAGGAGTAAGAATATAGTTACAGTGTCTAATGTCTATCTCAACTACCTATTTAAAGCTATGAAAATAAACACTGCATAGTATGTAATAAATTAGTAATTTACCAAAAAAGGAAAATTTCTCAATATTTTAAAAACTTAAACTATTCTCTTCTATATATATCGTCCATGAGACTCGGCTGTCCTTGCCATTGTAGTTTGTACTTTGTCTTTCACATACTCAGACTTCCCCACCTGACTTTTTTTTTCATTCCAATACCCCATTTTCATCATACTTGAAAATCTGCCTATGAGAAAAGAGGCAGGGAGAGGCCAATTTTAGTGATAGATATGAGAGGAAGATCTTCAAAACAAGGGAATTCTAAAAGTGAAAGAGTGATAACAGATAAAAATCTTCCTAAAACCACACAAGAGCCTCACCTTTCAGGAGCTTACATCCGTAACCTTGTCAAACAGTTAACTTCATCCCGAGGAAAAGATACCATGAACCAAAAAGAGCACCTAGGTTCCTCTCTAGTACCTGATGAACATGATGGATTTACTAGCCACCATCAAAACTTAGGAGAATCCCAAGAAACACAACCAACTCAACCACCACAACACAAGAAACAAGTTAGGAGACGACTTCACACCACAAGGCCTTATCAAGAAAAGTTCCTCAATATGGCTGAGGCAAGACGAGAAATTGTCACTGCTCTCAAGCTTCATAGAGCCTCTATGAAACAAGCTAATGAAAACCACTCCCAGCCTACTTATCAGAATCAGTCAGAATCATTGCAAACTTCCCCTCCACCCCAACAAAAATCCAAATCAAGGAAAAATTCTAGAATTTATGCCTCTAGCAGTACTAGTAATTTCTCAAATAATTTAGGCAGCCTTCCCGGCCAATCTTTCCCTTATCAACCTGCTCGGAGTTCTTACTCATGGCCTATATGCAGTTCTGCTCCACCTCCCATTCCCGAAAACTTCAACCTTTTGCTGCCTAACCAGCCCTTGGGCTTGAATCTCAACCTCCAAGATTTTAACTACCTAGACACCACAATTTTTCAAAACAACTACATCTCTTCATCATACTATTCGCCCTCATCCCCATCAACGTCTAGTTCCCCTCCTCTTCTAGTTACTAAAGAAGAAACCCCGGATGTGGGGTTATCACAAGATCTTCCAGTGGCAGATCCTAGCATCAATTACGAAGGGGACCTAGGCCTCCATCACGCCGTGGACGATGAGGAAATGGCGGAGATCAGATCAGTAGGAGAGCAACATCAAATTGAGTGGGATGATACAATGGACTTGGTTACCTCAGCATGGTGGTATAAATTTTTCAAAAACATGGAAATCGAGCCCAATGGGTTTCATCCCTTCGATGAAGGCGTGGAATTCCCATCTTGGTTGAATGCAAATGATAATTGCTTTGAACAATTAGATGAACACGACTCTGGTGATTATTTTCAAGATCCTATGTTGCCACAGTAAGCATACTTTCTTCATTAATCTTGATATTTCCTAATAATTAAATTTATATAGAGGTGTTTTATGTTCCTAGGATCCTTATCCGTACGGTTTTGTATACTTTTTCTGATTTTAATAATCATTATATTATTCTCCATAATAATGCCGTAAAATGCAATAATACCCAACAAACTCTCTGCGCCCATTTATGTCCCACATCATGTCCCCGTTTTATATATATTAGCTTTGCGTAGAGATTTAAAACTGGTGAATTGTATAAAGTCTCATTTTTGCATGATTCATGCAGGATGGACATCGGAGAAATTGAAGGAATGGATGGAGAATGGTTAGGTTGAAGAATTGATTACTTTTTGTATGATCAATTTGATGGGGTCTTTTTTTGTTGTTTAGTGTTTTTTTTCCTTTTTTTTTTGTAATAAGGCAGGCTAAATCTTTAGAGTTAGACTAAGCCATTTGAGAAAGATAATGAGGAAGCTGTTGTATTTTGATTTTGAAATATCTTGTAATATTCTGATGATATTTATTTATTTTAATATTTCGGTTCTTTACCTTAATTGTTGCGCAATTTGTTTTTCCACTTTTGTTAATGTGCAATTGTAAGCACCTGTAAATTAGAAATGAGATGTCAGAGAATTATTCCCAAAACGGTTTTTCGATGACATAATGTTGGGTTGATTTTCATCAAATGTGAAGAGGCCCTTTAATCATTTTCGCCGTTCTATTTTGACTGTACTTTTACTACACGAATCTTACACAAATAATGGTCAAGAGTTTATCTTCTGTCGTCCCATGTCTGGGTTCGATCCTTACTCACCCCGAGAATTTGAATTTACGAGAACCGATACTAATTTGTAAGGCTATAAGCCATATTTGTAAAAAAATTAGAAAATAGGACAAATTTACAAACGTATATTATGTTTAAGTCTATAGATGGATTTTTAATATTGGATGACAATCATATTTATTCTCACGAAATTGAATAATATTAGTTCCGATCCTTTTATTTATAGAAAAGAAAATAGAAAAACGGATGGCTTTAATTGTTGATGCAGGTCCTGCAAGGCTGTAACACACACATATTTAACTGCAGAAGTTCTGAACAAAATGCAGTATTATTAAAGAATATAGAGGAAAAGCTTAATCATGAATCAATTTTGGACAAATGTTCGTTTAACTTGTTATGTTTTGTTAATGATTCTTATTATTCTTCTTGAAGGATTTGCAGTTGCAGGTAGTGATCAGAGCTCTATAGTTTAAGCTGATAAACAAGATGCAGAATGTCATCAACATTCACAGCAACATCTCGCAATTTTCGACTAAGCATTGACGTTATAGTCCTATCAACATCTTCCAATGCAATGTGGCACACTTGTCCTTGCAGCCTCACTGCCTCATTCATCGCGCTTTTTAACTGCTCTGAATTCGATTGAACATGGGGTATGATCGCATAATCCAGATGACGTATTTTGGTTAGCCTATAGCGAGCCATAGTTATGTTTCCTACTAAACCTACAACACAATCTTTGAGCTTTTCTAGCTCTTCATTGCTTTTTGGAAGGCTTTTGAGTTGAGGAATAGTGTTTATGAATTTTATAAGGTCTTGAAGATCATGAATGGTTTGTTCGATTGCATCACGAGCCACGAGCCGTTTGTTGTTAAAGCTGTCTTGGATGCAACTCTGATATTCAGAATTGTCCGGGGACTGACTGGTCATGACTACATTGTTTGCAGCAATAAGCAAATTGAGTACATAAAAGTTGTGCGTCAATAGAAGTTCTCACTTATTGATGAATAAAAAATTTGAGTCTGTAAGCTTGAAGAAAGTTAAAAAATAGCATGTTTACATGGTTACACTAATATGCTATTAGTGCTTGCAGATCTTGTAAAATTACTAATTAAGTTTGAGTCCTTCAGCCTTCAGAACTCGAGATTTTGGCTGCAGTCCAGGCCAAACAATCAAAGCCAGGGATTCCTTGAAGGTTTCCTTATGCGACGCATTGATTTCCAAACAGCACTGTTACATTTAAACCCCGATCCATAGGCCAGCTGCCAAATCCTGTCGCCTCTTCTGACACGCTCGTTTGCTTCCAAGTAAGCCAGTTCATACCAAATGGTGCTGCTGGAGGTGTTCCCGAAACGCTCCAATGTCATCCTTGATGGTTCCATGTTCTTCTCACTGAGCTCGAGGTTCCTCTGTAGTTCATCCAGGACCATCTTGCTTGCTGCGTGCATGCAGAAGTGCTCAAAGGCTAGCTTGAAGTCCGGAATGTAAGGCTTGGATGATTGGGATTCAGTGTCTGAACCACCTCCGAATAAGTACTTTTTCAGTAGTGTCGCAAAGAAATGTGCCTGCTCAGAAAAAGGCAGCACCAGGGGACCAAGAGTTGTGATGTTTGTTTTGATTGCTTCTGCCCCTATCTCCACTAAATCTTTGCTGATTCTTAGTCCCTTGCAGCGTTGATCATCTTCTTCTTGATACACACTCCTAGTCATATGAACAAATCGAAAGTTATGTATTCCGTGTACTTATAACCAGGGCCGGCCTTGAGTCCTAGTCGAAATCAGTTTATGGGTCCTAATATACTTCTATCATGAAAATTCATATATTTACTTTAAAAAGTTAGAAATTTTTGGGGCCCTGAGTGTCCGGGGCCCTAGACGTAAATCTTGCTCGTCTGTAGCCAGGGCCACCCCTGCTTATAACCATCACACCAATATGATCTACTTCCTAAGTGATTTCCAAGCAAATTGTACCTTCTCTATCTATGTGTAATGGCACTTTTTTTTGGTGTTTATCTAATAAACCTTCCCTAGTTTCCTATGTTTCTAACTGAAGTAGCATTCCTAAACATCATTAGTACAAAGAATCAATTTCCTAAATGGTATAGTAGAAAATAGTGACTGTAAAGTTTAGAACACACACCTGAAGCTGCGATCATCAGCACCTTTGTGAGTGCGAACAATGTGCTCAAGCCTATACTTTGCACGTGCAAAGTTGCGACGACGATTTGACAAGAGCACAGCAGAACATCCCATTCTGAAAAAGCAATTAGGGATGAGCATGGAACGGTCTTTTCCAGGGTACCAATTGTATCCCACCATCTCAGTACTCACCACCACAGCATAGTTATTAGGATTGGCTTGTAACATGTCTCGTGCCAAGTCCAAGGCGATGATCCCAGCACTACAGCCCATCCCTCCAAGATTGAAACTCAAGACATTTCCTCTCATCTTGTAATGGTTTATAACCATTGCAGAGAGTGATGGCGTCGGGTTAAAAATGCTGCAGTTCACCACCAAGACTCCAATGTCCTTAGGCCTTATCCCCGTCTTTTCAAAGAGCTCGTCGAGTGCTCCAAAAATCACCAGTGATGCCTCTGCTCTGCCTTCTTTCATTGTAGTACAGTTCTCAGATGACATTATAGCTTTTGGTACATAAGTCTCATCTCCAATTCCTGATGAATGCAGGATCTTTTTCTGGAATTCAATGCTTGATTCATCGAATTTCCCTGAATTTCGTGCTAGCTCAATGAACTGATACTTTGACACCTAAATGTTTTGGTCATTACAGTTAGCAATAATTCTAGAAACATGTCTTACTGTAAGAAAACGACGTAACGTTAACATACCTTGAGATCATCATGAGGCTTGTAACAGGCGAAATCAAGAAGATAAATAGACCGAGGACGAGACATGAAGTACACAGAGATTGTAAAAACCAGGAAACCAAAGAAAGCAAGTATTGTTGCGAGATCATAAAAAGCCGTAAAATTCCAAATCTTGTTCCACATTTCTTCCCTGCTGAGGCTCCCAACCTCAGCTCCAAGCAAAAGTACAAGAACAGGTATTGTTGCCAAATAAATCCCATGATTTATCAGGTAATGATAGCCTAATCTCACATATTTTAACTTGACAGACTGTAAAAAGTCCGGTAAGCGTCGACGAACTCTGACCGAGAATGTCATTGATCCAGCATCTGGTCCTAATGATTCTATTCCCCGGTTCACTATCTCTGTTGACAGCAACTCTTGTTCTGCTGCCATGACAACTTTGCATGTACAATGATGTTTCTATTTCTTTCTGGTTACACTATTTAAAATAACAATGTGCAATGTATAATTGAACTAGGATTGGCCTCTGCTCAGAAGTTTTATATAGGCCATAGGGTGATGGCCTGATGGATTTTTGTTTTTGCTATTTTTTCATGTCACATTCTCGCGGTAAAACCTTGATAAATGAATAATTTATAAATGAATAACCTCGTTAAATAAATATTTTTTCCCGTTCTCAAAGATAATGTATTTGTAAACTCAATAAATAAATAATCTCGTTAAATAAATAATTTTTTGTCATCCCATATATATTTTTTATGGCATGGTGAATAAAGTTGTTTAATAGTAAAACCTCGACAAATAAATATTCCAAGATGAACGACATTGAAAAATCAACAATTTTTATCGGCTCCAACATAAAAATAGTTTATTTTTTTAATATTGACAAATGAACTAAATTTTCCGATTTCAAGGATATTCATTATGATTTCAAGAATATTCATTTATCGAGATTTAACCGTCCTTTCGGGTTTTTACAATTTGAATTTAAACTAGGGAGGAGGGAGGGAGGGGTGGGTAGAAGAAGCCAGGGTGGGAGAAGTTATTGAGAGGTATGCAAAGTTGGTTTGGGTAATAAAGAAGGAAGAGTGTTGGATTTTGAAAGCTTTAATTTTGTGAACAAAAATGTTGAGTTGTTTGGAAAGTGATTCAAAACCATGCCAGTATGGGTTTGCATGTTACTTTTTTCTTTCTTAGTCTGCCGGAACATTTAATTCTACAGAGTTTCAAACGCTGTGCTAAGCTCACAGTTTCTTCTTCGGTTTTTGCTGTTTTGTTGATGACAACCAACATTTCTTAAATTGTTCAAAATTTCAATGCAGTACAAACGCGACAACTTCGAGCAAGTCCTGTGCTATTACAAAATAGCTACATGCCTCGAAAGTTAGTTCTTTTTTGTAAAAATTAGTTTTTTGAACAAATTAGAGTTTTGATCAAATAAATTTTTTAATATTAATATTTCACGGTTTGATAGTTAATTTTGTGAAGTAGATGCTCCCAAAAAGTTAATTACGAGTGTAAGGCCTTTAATAAGCTATAATAAATTGTAGAGTGGTAAATACAGTTAAAACAATCAAATCGAATTAAGTACTAACAGTAAAGTAAAGTTTTTATATTAATTAATTAAAACTGATTACAAAACTCTCTCAAAGAATGAACATATATCCTTGAGAGTTGCTAGGTTATGTGTATAATAAAATAATGCATGACCCATAAAGTGCTAACCTAATACGTGCGTATATACTACATACTTACACAATCAACTAGTTAATATGATATATATGAATAAGGAATCTTAATATATATCCAACTATCGACTGCTACAAATAAGTAAAGTCTTACACCTGCATATCTATGCAAATATCTGTTGTGGAATAAAAACTATGGTTGTGATTGCAATTAATGTTGGGTGAGTTTCGGGTTTTAATGGTTGTTCTCGCAGTGGGGACTAGCTGTTATCGCAAGATGCCTACGTATCTCTATATAGTAGAGAATGAAGCAAAAAACGTAGTAGTAGGATGAGGGGTAGAGCCCTTTATATAGACGTTGAGTTTAGGGTTAGACTAGGGTAGGGAGACTTGGTGGACAATTCTTCTACTTAGATGACAAGTATGAGTCTTCTAGCCGGTGGATTCTAGATCCTTCCTAAAAGAGTTCATTTCCATGTTGGATTCGATGTAAGTGTCCTCGTGGATCTCATTCTCAGGCCTGCTCGGCCGGCTTATCACGTAGCTAATTTCTGGTCGGGGGCTACACGACCCAATTTGGGTTGTGGCCGTCATATTCTACTCGAATTATTAAAACTCATATTGAGTCGTGACCGTGACGCCAACCGTGACGACCCACTTTGGGTCGTGGCGTCACAGGCTTGACCAGTCAACTTTAGGACACAATTAATTTCAACATTAATTGTGTCTTTACGGATTACTTTTCATCCATATCATTTGTCCCCAACTTCCGAGAAAACTTCTCGAGTTTTCGTGGAAGTTACAATGGTCTATTCGCGACTCGGAGGTAGTTTCGTCCCTTCTTGGGTTCAGTCATATTTTGAAGTGTGGAGCGACCTACACATTCACAATGACTTGTTCATTATTAAGTGATATTTCACTCTTTAGGCCTTTACGAGGCTAATTAAATAGCGCTTAATGTAAATCACTCTAATCGGGGCTATACGTCGGGCGTTGATCACATTTAACCTTCGTTAAGGTTAATTGTGACGACTGAGAATTTTGTAACGTAATTAAGTCAATAAAGTATGTGTTATGTGATGTGATTATAATTATGTGACTAAGTGCTGATTAATTGTCTTTTCTGTATATTAGAATATAGGAGCGTGAATAAAAAAAACGTTCCAATTCAAAGAGTCAGCTTAGTTAAGCTGTGGTGTCGGGCCGTCAGGTAGAACGGAACCCGTCCTAATAGGGAGATAAAGAATATAAAATGTAAAGTATGTGTGATTGAATGAACTGAATGTTTGAATAAAGTATTTCGTCCTAAGTGACGTGTCAATTGATAATGATAATGAGAAGCGTAATCGAAACGCTGAGCGTCGGGCCGTCAGGCTGAACGTGACCCGATACGCGTAAAAGAGGATAAAGATTAAAGAGGGATAAATTCTATGATCAGACCTGAGTCGTTATGTGATTATATATGTGAGATTGTTGTCTGTGTGCATGGCTATGTGTTCTGTGACAGTTTTTGTGAATTTTAAAGGAATTATGTGATTCAAATAAAGGTTTAATTAACCTTCGCGCATTTTTATAAAATCATCCGAGTAAGATAAAAATATGGGATTTGTTCTGATATCTTCTTAGTAGTCCCAGAGACTTTTTAAAAATGATGAGTGAATTTAATTGTTGGTCTTTGCATTTTTTAAAATTGATTTTATGTGGAAAATGATATTATTAAGGTGAGATTGCGAAATTCATATAAAATCAACCGTTTGCTCAAAAATCTATTATGAGTAATTGTTAAAAAGCTAATTTCGAGGCCTACGTATTAAAATTGTCATTTGAATTAATTTCCGACTTCCCGAGAGAGATATATTTTATATTTAAATTTTGTTGCATTTGAGTAAAAAGAAAAGGAACAAATGAGCTAAAAGGGAATTAGTAGATTACCAATTTTCCCTTGTTTTGGTGGAGTATAAATTCATTCTTCCTCCCCCCCCCTTTTTCCTTTCTTTTCCCGTGCACCCACTCTCCCCTCTCTTCTCTCTTCTTTCTCTCTCTCACTCTCTCTCACTCTCTCTCTCGGCTCTCTCCATCTCTCATCTCTCTCACTTGCATGCAACCTTCAAAACCTACTCAAACTCAAAGATATTGCTACCTTTAGACTTTATTTTCGATATACTCTTCGATTCCTATTTGCATGTAAGTGTTTATAGAAGTTTTGTTGGTTAATCACTATGGTGGTGTTCAAGGAAAACGATTTCTTGATGCAAAATCATGAGAGTGAATTCAAGCACTTTTGGGGTCATAAACTCGAGAAGAGACCCGTTATGGGCTCTCTCAAGTTCGACCACCACCGGCCATGATCCAAAAGAGAGCCGGTGGAGTTTCCATGATATGATCATTTGATTTTAGCTTTGCATGTTATGGTTACTTGAAGGCTTGAAAAAGGGTTTTGTTTCTTTTGTTGAAAATTGAGTATGTGATTGATAAAATGGTTGTATTGATTGTGTTAGGAATTAAATGGATGTGTGTAAATGATTGTTGCTTAGAAAATCAAAAATTAAGGTTTGTATGTGGGTTTTACTTCGGCTTTTTGCTAATTAAAAGAGGAATTTGATTTTTGTAAGTTGATCTTGGTGAACACTAAGCTTATATAGCCTAAAGAGTGATTGCATGTTAGTTTTAAAGAAGATCAAGTGGTGCATGTCATTGATTAGTCCTTGAGTTGTACATCATGTTCTTGCCGAATGGAAAATAAACTAAAAAGGGGATAATTTGGTGATTAAGTGGATGCATGTTGACTAAATGAATTGATTAAAGCTAAAGTCACTAGGTAATGCTTGGATTTGGTGCTTAAGTGAATGGAATGATCTAGTTAAGGACTAAAACAAGTGGGAAATGTGATATATAACCTTGCATGTCAAAATCCATTCTTGCATGTTTGATTTATGGAAAACCCGAATGGGTTCTTAGGAGTAAAAAGGTGGAATTAAGTTGGTTTAATGGCTAGTGAGAGCTTAAATTGCATGATAAAGATTAAGTAGTGTTTGTGTTCGAATTTTGATGATTAAAAGAAGTTGTTGATTTTGACCCTTAATGTGTTTATGATTCGGATTTTTGATTAAAAAGGATAAGGTTAAAGTGAGTAAATGAATCTTGTAAATTGCATTAGTTGTGCATGAATGTGTGAGATTGAAATTGAATATATGTGGATGTGTTTTGTATGTTTGGTTCGAATTAAGAGGAATTAAATCGTTTGATATTAAAAAGAGCTATAGGTGATACCTATGGTCGTAAATGTTTGGTTGTGAATAAATCATGTACTCATAAGAGTTATATTAGTGTGATTTGAGAAATAGCTAAGATTAAGCAAGTGCGCTTCGATTATTAAGTATATAAAGATATAAAGGTTACGAGAAGGAATATGTTATGTGTTATGTGCTTATGTGTATAAGCTATATTCGTATACTCGAGTCAAGGATATAATCGAGTTATCGTATAGAGTGATCGTTCCGGGAACGAGAGTTGAGAATCTAATTAAGGTTTGGTTTTATTGTAGATTCGGAGCGTGAAGGCATTCAGGCTAGGAAAGGAAAGGGTTTACTAGGTGGCAGTAGTTCAACCTTCAGGAAAGCAAATTCAGGCAAGTAACTCTGATTACTTGTGTAAATGGTTATAAAGAGAATGTTGTTCATACCATGTAGAGTAATGAACTGTTAAATTCTGAAACCCTGATATTGATTTGAAGTACTCTTGTTCTTGATAATCTGTTATTGATAAGCTTATTGATTCCACCCTTTGATAATCTGTCCTTCCTGTTCAAATTATGTATTGAGCCATGAAATATATTGAACCCACTTATTATCCTTGTTAACCCTGTTTAATGATACCCTGTTCTCCCTGATCACCCTATTGATCCCTAAACAAATGTTGATCCTTCTAACTTAAGTGCTTTGTTATCCCTGATACAGAATTCTTATGAATTGTTCCTTGCGTATCTTTGAATCACTCCCTGAACTTTGTTTCCTTAAAATCTTATTTAAGAATGATTTGCGACTTGAAAGAGTCTGAATGATTTCACATTCTTGGTAATGATAAAATGAATTTTAGAAAACCTATTTATTTTTCCAACTCAAGGTTTTCCAAATGAATTCCTGATGGATTGGATTGGGACGTAAGAGGCTAGTGGGACTAGTCCAGTCATGGTAAGAGGCTAGCGGGGCTAGTCCAATTTAAGGCTGAAATTATGTCGATTGGTACCTTAAAGACCGGATGGAGGTCGGTACGGGCTGATCACCCGTATTATAATGAAATGAAAAGAGGAAATGATCCAATAAAGGGTTCTAAATGATTATTTAAAAAGGGAACTGAAACTTTCTGTTCAGTAAATTGATTCTTGAAAATGAAAATGGTTTATATTGCTTTGAAAAGAGTTGATTACTTAATGTGAAGCTTGAAGCTCGAGAACCCTGATTCTTGCATTTGTTGATCATATGATTGATTCCATATAATGAAATACTGTTGCTTTCCTCTATTGAAAAGATCTATTCTGATCCTTTATTGATTTGTGATGAATGTCGGCTTTCGTCTTGCTTGAACATTGTACCTTGAAAGCCCCACATTATCCTTCAAAAACCTTTCCTTAACCCAAAAGCTGGAAATCTGCCACCTAGATCAAATAAAGTAGAATGCCCTGAGTTTGGTAAAGCATATTGTGATTTGATATTGTAGAACTGCTATATAGTTACTTGTTGAGTTTTATACTCATTTGTTTTGTTTAATCTAACCATGGCAGTTAAGCAAGAAGATGGCCAGGCTTAGGCACACTGCTCGTAAGAGCGTACCTGGTGGTCCCTACCGTGTTGAGGGCTTCCGGGTGCCAGAGCAGGTAGTGGTAATTATGAGTGAGCTCGCGCCTAGAAAGAAGTGTTTAAAGATACAATGGGTTATCTGTCGGTTCCCAGCCGGAATCGATATTGTTTATTTAATAATATTTTGGGTTTGTAAGTTATATGTTATGATTGGTAGTTGTAATCTTGTCTCATACTTTATCCTGTTGATCCTGTTAGTAGTTAATCGGGTTTATGCATATTTAATTATTAGATTAGAGGTGTGTGAGTCCTCATTTCCCAACCCCAAGATTGAGGGCGTCACAAGTTGGTATCAGAGCTACAGGATCTAGTCCCTGAGACAAGTTAGGATTAAAAGGGGTATTTTGGGAATATATCTATATCGCGAGAGAGTTCGGCTTATATAGAGTTGAGTTAGAGTATTAGGTATAGTCTAAGAAAAGTGTTTATTGGTGAAACGGAAACTAGAGTTAGGGTGTGAGTTAGCTGGAAGCTTTATTTAACCCTAACATTGTTTCTTGGTTGTTGTTTTGTGTTTTCTCTCAGGATCCTAGTGGTGGTAGTGACTCAGAATCAGAGATTAGTTTGACTGGTACCCCTGTTAACCCCATTCCACCCTCTCCAGAGGAGCATGTGTATGTTAGTTCAGACCCAGAGGAGGACCCTTCTGAGAGTAGTGAGATCCCTATGCAGATTTCACCCTTGAGGCCAGATTCAGAGACCCCTGCCCCTGAGCCAAAGTCCGAGATGCCTATGACTGTTCCTGTCAATGTTGGTGGCAAGTTAGCCCAGGATCGAGACTTTGTGTACTCCCGCATTCCTGAGTTGGAAGCTTTAGTGGATAGACTAGCCAGAGAGTCTAGGCAGAGTGCTTATGTTATGGATGATGAGTGGCGAGTTCGAGTGAAGATGGTGGAGCAGGTTGCCAGGAGGAGATTGGATGAGGGACCATCCACTAGTGATGCTGATGCTGAGGCCCGGAGGCTGCATAAGATCATTCGCTGGATGTTGGTTGTGTTGAGAGAGATTCTAGATGATTAGACGGGATTGTTGGTTGAGCCCGTAGATTGTTATTTTTCAGCGCAGGTAGGCTTTGGGATACTTGGTCAGATGCCGGGATCCCTTTTTCATTTATCTTGTTGTATTTCAGATTTCAGATCTATGTCATAGTCGTAGTTGTTGGAAGTTAGGGGTAGATAGGGGGATGTTTTCCAGTTTTTCCTCTGTTTAACCCTGCTATTTATTGTACTTTATTCCAGAACTTATGATATCCAGAATTATCTCTATGTACCCTTGTTTAAATAAATCCATTGTCTTGCTTTCCATTGTGCACCTTGATTATCTCATAAACTGTTCTCAATGCCATGTTTTAATACAACCATGTTTTCGTATAACCATGTTTAAAGCTCATAAAACCCTATTCTGTGCCATGATAAAACAACACTGATATGAGAATTATGTAGTAATAGGATTGCATGTGCAAATTGGGTAAAACTTACAACCCACAAAAGAGATTTTATAGAAACTGTTATTATATATATCCCATGCCATCGTATTGCTAAATAATTGCTCAATCAGGTTTGTAAGAAATGGCCAACTCACCAGATCACCAAGAAGAAGAAATTCCCACCCAAGACCCAGAAGTAAACCCAGAAATCACTATGATGAGCAGACTTGCTCAGCTTTTGCAACAACCTGTGGCCCCTAAAGTTGGAAACTTTAAGCACTTTTAATCTATCCATCCCCCAGAGTTCTTAGGTTTTCCAGACCCGATTAAAGCGCAGTCATGGTTGAGAGAAATGGAAAAAGCTTTTGAGTTAGCAGAAGTTAAGGACGATAAGAAAGCTCAGTATGCAAGTTATTATCTGAAAGATGAGGCAAGTTTCTGGTGGGAGTCTTCAAAGGCGTTGTTGGAAGGCAAAGACTTATCTTGGGAGAAGTTCACCGAGATGTTTCTGGAGAAGTATTTGCCAAGCTATATGCAAGATCAGTTGGAAATGAAATTTCTGGATCTTAGACAAGAGGATATGTCAGTAGCAGAATATGAGGTGAAGTTTTCAGAATTGTCTAGATTCGTACCTGAGTACGTAAATACAGAAGCGAAGAAGGCTAAGAGGTTCTAACAGGGACTTAAGCCGTGGATTAGGAGTCAAATAGAAATGTTGGAGATCAAGAATTATGCTGCTTTGGTTCAAAAAGCAGTGATAGTGGAAGGTGAGCGGGAAGCTGCAAGAAGAGAAAATGAAGGAAGAAAGAGGAAGTTTGAAAGCTCTGAGCAAGAGCAAGGAAGCTCAAAGTTCAGAGGGAAGTTTGGGAAGAATGGTGGAGGTCAGAACCAAAAGTTCCAGAAGTTTAGACCCGGTAATGGAGCTCAGAACAACCATTTCCAGAAGGCTGGACAACCGGGGAAGGATAGCAGACCCCAGATTCAAGAATGCAGGAATTGTGGAAAGAGACACCCGGGGAGGTGTAATAAGCTGGATATAACATGTTTTAAGTGCAACCAGAAGGGGCATTATTCTTCAGAATGCCCAAGTGGAGCGAGGAAGCCTGATTTGACTTGTTTCAAGTGTGGCAAAGTGGGCCATGTGGCCAGGAATTGCAAGGAGCCTGTTCAAAAGGCTAATGTTCTCAGAATTCCTGGACCACCGTCTCTCCCAGCACCATCAGCTCAACCTAGAGCTAGAACCTTTAACATGACGATGAAAGATGCGGTGCAAGATGTGGATGTGGTAGCAGGTATGCTTGTTGTTAACTCAGTAGAAGTAAAAGTTTTGATGGATTCTGGAGCAACTAGATCTTTTATCTCTGAAAGTATTCTTGATAAGTTAAATTGTGTTGCGTACCCTCTAGAACCTAATTTGATTATAGAGGTAGCAAATCAAGAGAAAGTTATTGCTAGTAAGATTTGTCCTGATTGTGATGTGACTATAGAAGGTCGGCACTTTTCTGCTGACTTAATTCCTTTTAAGTTAGGAGAATTTGAGGTCATACTAGGAATGGATTGGTTGTCAAACCATGAAGCGCAAATAGAATGTACAAGTAAAAAGGTGAAGTTAAGAACCAAGGATGGTGAAGAAGTTATATATAAAGGAAAAAGGCAAGAGAAGAAATTTTTAACGGCCATTGAGGCAGGAAGATTAATACATCAAGGATGCGAAGTTTATTTGGCTCATATCGTGGACGTGGAAAAAGAATCTGTGAAGATCGAGGATATTCCGGTAGTAAGAGATTTTCCGGATGTGTTTCTGGATGAATTGCCTGGACTACCTCCAGACAGAGAAATCGAGTTTACAATTGATTTGGCTCCTGGTACGGAACCAGTGTCAAAAGCTCCCTATCGCATGGCGCCGGTCGAGATGAAGGAATTGGCAGCTCAGTTGCAAGAATTGTTGGACAAAGGAGTGATCCGACCGAGTGTATCCCCGTGGGGCGCACCGGTGTTATTTGTAAAGAAAAAGGATGGAAGTATGAGGTTGTGCATTGATTACCGCGAACTGAATAAGTTGACGATCTAGAATAAGTACCCTCTACCACGGATCGATGACTTGTTTGACCAGTTAAAAGGAGCTTCGTGTTTCTCAAAGATTGATTTAAGATCTGGGTATCATCAGTTAAAGATTAAAGCGGAGATATACCCAAGACAGCATTCCGAACGAGATACAGACACTATGAGTTTTTGGTAATGGCATTTGGCTTGACGAATGCGCCAGCCGCATTTATGGATCTTATGAACAGAGTATTCAAGCAATATTTGGATAAGTTTGTTATTGTGTTTATCGACGATATACTGATTTACTCCAAAATGAAAGAAGATCATAAGGAGCATTTGAGGATTTCCTGGGAAATTCTGCGAGAAGAGAAACTGTATGCTAAGTTTTCAAAGTGCGAATTCTGGCTAAAGGAAGTGCAATTTCTTGGTCATGTAGTTAATAAAGAAGGAATTAAAGTGGACCCAGCCAAGATAGAAGCTGTAATAAATTGGGAAAGACCCAAGACTCCGACGGAATTCAGAAGTTTTCTGGGATTAGCCGGATATTATAGAAGATTTGTGCAAGATTTCTCTAAGATTGCCGTTCCGTTGACAAAATTGACAAGAAAGAACGAGAAGTTCATTTGGACAGAAAAGTGCGAGGAAAATTTTCAAGAGTTAAAGAAGAGATTGGTAACCGCCCCAGTGTTGGTATTACCAGATGACAAAGGGGAATTTGTGATATTCAATGATTCTTCATATAAAGGACTTGGATGCGTGTTAATGCAACACGGGAAGGTAATAGCATACGCGTCAAGGAAACTAAAGCCGCACGAACAAAAGTATCCAACGCATGATTTGGAATTGGCAGCAATTGTGTTTGCCCTTAAGATTTGGAGGCATTATTTGTAAGGGGAAAAGTGCGAGATTTACACGGATCATAAAAGTTTAAAGTATATCTTTACTCAGAAAAAATTGAATATGCGATAAAAAAGGTGGTTGGAACTGATCAAAGATTATGATTGTGCGATAAACTATCATCCTGGAAAGGCAAATGTGGTAGCTGATGCTTTAAGTCGAAAAGAAAGATTGAATCTGTTAACGTCATCGGAAGAATTAATCAAGGACTTTGAAAAGATAGAAATAGAGGTGCAGACTCCAGAATATGGAGGTGAAGCTATATATGCAATGTTGTTTCAACCCGAGATTTTGGAAAAGATTCGATGCTGTCAAGAGCAAGTGATGAATCGTGAAAAGAATAAGTTGACGGGAGAAGAAATTAAAGCTCAAAAGGATGGAAAAGGGACATACAGTGTTAACTCGCGTATTTGGATACCTAATGTTGTGGAACTAAAGCACGAGATTTTGCAAGAAGCGCATAACTCGAGATTTTCAATTCACCTTGGGAGTACGAAGATGTACCAGGAATTAAAATAAAGTTATTGGTGGCCCAACATGAAAAAGGAAATTGCGGAATGGATAAGTAAATGTTACATGTGCCAAAGAGTCAAAGCAGAACATCAAAGGCCAAGCGGATTGCTTTAGCCACTTGACATACCTGAATGGAAATGGGAACATATAGCGATGGATTTTGTGGTGGGATTACCTAAAACCAAGTCAAATCACGATGCGATTTGGGTGGTAATCGATCGGTTGACAAAGTCAGCACATTTCTTGCCGATAAACGAAAGGTTTTCATTGGAAAAGTTGGTCAAATTGTATTTAGATGAGATTGTGATGCCCCATTGAGTTCCTGTATCTATCGTATCTGATAGAGACCCAAGGTTTAATTCGAGATTTTGGCGACAATTCCATGAACATTTGGGAACTAAATTGAAAATGAGTACGACATATCATCCGCAGACAGACGGACAAAGTGAAAAGACAATTCAGACGATTAAAGATATGTTGTGAACCTGTGGTATAGATTTCAAAGGAAATTGGGACGATCATTTTCCCTTAATTGAGTTTTCCTACAACAACAGTTATCACGCGAGTATTGGCATGCCGCCTTATGAAGCGTTGTATGGAAGAAAGTATAGATCCCCTACTTATTGGGACGAAGTTGGTGAGCGCAAGTTAATTGGCCCAGAGCTAGTTCAGCAAACGAAGGAAAAGGTAGAAATGATTCGAAAAAGGTTAATTGCAGCTCAAGATCGACAAGCAAAGTACGCAAATCAAGAACAGAAAGATGTGCAATTCGAATCTGGAGATAAAGTCTTGTTAAAGATATCTCCTTGGAAAGGTTTAACCCGATTCGGAAAGAAAGGGAAGCTGAGTCCTAGGTACATTGGACCATTTGAAGTATTGCGACAAGTTGGGAAAGTGGCGTATGAATTGGCGCTACCTCCGTAAATGCAACATCTGCACAATGTGTTTCATGTCTCTCTTCTAAAAAAGTATAATGCTAATGCGAGCCATGTGATCGAGTTGGAACCAGTGGAAATCCAACCAGATTTGTCCTATGTGGAGCAGCCAGTGCGAATTTTGGATCGAAAAGAAAGGACGCTTAGAAATAAAGTTGTACCTCTAGTTAGAGTGTTATGGAGAAATCCATTAGTCGAAGAGTCGACTTGGGAATTAGAAAGCGAAATGAAAGAAAAGTATCCCCATCTATTTGCTTAGACTAGATTCTGGGGACAGAATCCTTTTAAGGAGGGTAGATTGTGACGACTGAGAATTTTGCGACGTAATTAAGTCAATAAAGTATGTGTTATGTGATGTGATTATAATTATGTGACTAAGTGCTGATTAATTGTCATTTCTGTATATTAGAATATAGGAGCGTGAATAAAAAAAAATTCCAATTCAAAGAGTCAGCTCAGAAGTTAAGCTGTGGTGTCGGGCCGTCAGGTAAAACGGAACACGTCCTAATAGGGAGATAAAGAATATAAAATGTAAAGTATGTGTGATTGAATGAACTGAATGTTTGAATAAAGTATTTCGTCCTAAGTGACCTGTCAATTGATAATGATAATGAGAAGCGTAATCGAAATGCTGAGCGTCGGGCCGTTAGGCAGAACGTGACCCGGTACGCGTAAAAGAGGATAAAGATTAAAGAGGGATAAATTCTATGATCAGACCTGAGTCGTTATGTGATTATATATGTGAGATTGTTGTCTGTGTGCATGGCTATGTGTTTTGTGACAGTTTTTGTGAATTTTAAAGGAATTATGTGATTTAAATAAATGTTTAATTAACCTTCGCGCATTTTTATAAAAACATCCGAGTAAGATAAAAACATAGGATTTATTCTGATATCTTCTTAGTAGTCCCAGAGACTTTTTAAAAATGATGAGTGAATTTAATTGTTGGTCTTTACATTTTTTAAATTGATTTTATGTGGAAAATGATATTATTAAGGCGAGATTGCGAAATTCATATAAAATCAACCGTTTGCTCAAAAATCTATTATGAGTAATGGTTAAAAAGCTAATTTCGAGGCCTACGTATTAAAATTGTCATTTGTAATAATTTCCGACTTTCCGAGAGAGATATATTTTATATTTAAATTTTGTTGCATTTGAGTAAAAAGAAAAGGAACAAATGAGCTAAAAGGGAATTAGTAGATTACCAATTTGCCCTTGTTTTGGTGGAGTATAAATTCATTCTCCCCCCCCCTTTCCTTTCTTTTCCCGTGCACCCACTCTCCCCTCTCTTCTCTTTTCTTTTCTTTCTCTCGAACACTCTCTCTCACTCTCTCTCTCGGCTCTCTCCATCTCTCATCTCTCTCACTTGCATGCAACCTTCAAAACCTACTCAAACTCAAAGATATTGCTACCTTTAGACTTTATTTTCAGTATACTCTTCGATTCCTATTTGCATGTAAGTGTTTATAGAAGTTTTGTTGGTTAATCACTATGGTGGTGTTCAAGGAAAACGATTTCTTGATGCAAAACCATGAGAGTGAATTCAAGCACTTTTGGGGTCATAAACTCGAGAAGAGACCCGTTATGGGCTCTCTCAGTTCGACCACCACCGGCCATGATCCAAAGGAGAGCCGGTGGAGTTTCCATGATATGATCATTTGATTTTAGCTTTGCATGTTATGGTTTCTTGAAAGCTTGAAAAAGGGTTTTGTTTCTTTTGTTGAAAATTGAGTATGTGATTGATAAAATGGTTGTATTGATTGTGTTAGGAAGTAAATGGATGTGTGTAAATGATTGTTGCTTAGAAAATCAAAAATTAAGGTTTGCATGTGGGTTTTACTTCGGCTTTTTGCTAATTAAAAGAGGAAATTGATTTTTGTAAGTTGATCTTGGTGAACACTAAGCTTATATAGCCTAAAGAGTGATTGCATGTTAGTTTTAAAGAAGATCAAGTGGTGCATGTCATTGATTAGTCCTTGAGTTATAAATCTTGTTCTTGCCGAATGGAAAATAAACTAAAAAGGGGATAATTTGGTGATTAAGTGGATGCATGTTGACTAAATGAATTGATTAAAGCTAAAGTCACTAGGTAATGCTTGGATTTGGTGCTTAAGTGAATGGAATGATCTAGTTAAGGACTAAAACAAGTGGGAAATATGATATATAACCTTGCATGTCAAAATCCATTCTTGCATGTTTGATTTATGGAAAACCCGAATGGGTTCTTAGGAGTAAAAAGGTGGAATTAAGTTGGTTTAATGGCTAGTGAGAGCTTAAATTGCATGATAAAGATTAAGTAGTGTTTGTGTTCGAATTTTGATGATTAAAAGAAGTTGTTGATTTTGACCCTTAATGTGTTTATGATTCGGATTTTTGATTAAAAAGGATAAGGTTAAAGTGAGTAAATGAATCTTGTAAATTGCATTAGTTGTGCATGAATGTGTGAGATTGAAATTGAATATATGTGGATGTGTTTTGTATGTTTGGTTCGAATTAAGAGGAATTAAATCATTTAATATTAAAAAAAAGCTATAGGTGATACATATGGTCGTAAATGTTTGGTTATGAATAAATCATGTACTCATAAGAGTTATATTAGTGTGATTTGAGAAATAGCTAAGATTAAGCAAGTGCGCTTCGATTATTAAATATATAAAGATATAAAGGTTACGAGAAGGAATGTATTATGTGTTATGTGCTTATGAGTGTAAGCTATATTCGTACACTCGAGTCAAGGATATAATCGAGTTATCGTATAGAGTGATCGTTCCAGGAACGAGAGTTGAGAATCTAATTAAGGTTTGGTTTTATTGTAGATTCGGAGCGTGAGGGCATTCAGGCTAGGAAAGGAAAGGGTTTACTAGGTGGCAGTAGTTCAACCTTCAGGAAAGCAAATTCAGGCAAGTAACTCTGATTACTTGTGTAAATGGTTATTAAGAGAATGTTGTTCATACCATGTAGAGTATTGAACTGTTAAATTCTGAAACCCTGATATTGATTTGAAGTACTCTTGTTCTTGATAATCTGTTATTGATAAGCTTATTGATTCCACCCTTTGATAATCTGTCCTTCCTGTTCAAATTATGTATTGAGCCATGAAATATATTGAACCCACTTATTATCCTTATTAACCCTGTTTAATGATACCCTGTTCTCCCTGATCACCCTATTGATCCCTAAACAAATGTTGATCCTTCTAACTTAAGTGCTTTGTTATCCCTGATACAGAATTCTTATGAATTGTTCCTTGCGTATCTTTGAATCACTCCCTGAACTTTGTTTCCTTAAAATCTTATTTAAGAATGATTTTCGACTTGAAAGAGTCTGAATGATTTCACATTCTTGGTAATGATAAAATGAATTTTAGAAAACCTATTTGTTTTTCCAACTCAAGGTTTTCCAAATGAATTCCTGGTGGATTGGATTGGGACGTAAGAGGCTAGTGGGACTAGTCCAGTCATGGTAGGAGGCTAGCGGGGCTAGTCCAATTTAAGGCTGAAATTATGCCGATTGGTACCTTAAAGACCGGATGGAGGTCGGTACGGGCTGATCACCCGTATTATAACGAAATGGAAAGAGGAAATGATCCAATAAAGGGTTCTAAATGATTATTTAAAAAGGGAACTGAAACTTTCTGTTCAGTAAATTGATTCTTGAAAATGAAAATGGTTTATATTGCTTTGAAAAGAGTTGATTATGTTAATGTGAAGCTTGAAGCTCGAGAACCCTGATTCTTGCATTTGTTGATCATATGATTAATTCTATATAATGAAATACTGTTGCTTTCCTCTATTGAAAAGTTCTATTCTGATCCTTTATTGATTTGTGATGAATGTCGGCTTTCATCCTGCTTGAACATTGTTCCTTGAAAGCCCCACATTATCCTTCAAAAACCTTTCCTTAACCCAAAAGCTGGAAATCTGCCACCTAGATCAAATAAAGTAGAATGCCCTGAGTTTGGTAAAGCATATTGTGATTTGATATTGTAGAACTGCTATATAGTTACTTGCTGAGTTTTATACTAATTTGTTTTGTTTAATCTAACCATGGCAGTTAAGCAAGAAGATGGCCAGGCTTAGGCGCACTGCTCGTAAGAGCGTTCCTGGTGGTCCCTACCGTGTTGAGGGCTTCCGGTTGCCAGAGCAGGTAGTGGTAATTATGAGTGAGCTCGCGCCTAAAAAGAAGTGTTTAAAGATACAATGGGTTAACTATCGGTTCCCAGCTGGAATCGATATTGTTTATTTAATAATATTTTGGGTTTGTAAATTATATGTTATGATTGGTAGTTGTAATCTTGTCTCATACTTTATCCTGTTGATCATGTTAGTAGTTAATCGGGGTTTATGCATATTTAATTATTAGATTAGAGGTGTGTGAGTCCTCATTTCCTAACCCCGAGATTAAGGGCGTCCCATTAATTATAAGGTGAAAGCCATTAACGGATCCTAATCGGGGTTAATCGGCCTTAAACACGGCTTATAAGCCCTATCAGGGGCTAATTCTGAGTTAACAACTACTAATTGGGCTTATCTTAGCAAAATTTTGAAGTAAAGTATGTTAATTGACCTTAATCGCGGCTAATTGGCCCTAATTGGGGCTAATTATTGAGCATAAGTTGGTAATTATCCTTAATATAGGCTAATCATAAGCTACTTCACACTAATTTGCCTTAATCAAGGCTAACTGGGCCTAATCGTGGATAATTTTTTTCTAATTTTTACTAATCAGGGCTAATTAGTAAATCTGAAAAAAGTCCAAAAATTTTGAATTTTTGTTTTTTTTACCGCCGTCTAGGCGATGGTGGCCGAGGGGCTCCCCTGGAGGCCACCCGGCCACCTTCACTTGACTAAGGAGGTGTTTCATGCCCTTCTTGGTTGAAAATTTGGACCCCCGTTTTTTTATTTTTACCGCCGTCTAGGCGATGTTGGCCGGGGGGCTCCCCTGGAGGCCACTCGGCCACCTTTACTTGACCAAGGGGGTGTTTCATGCCCCCCTTGGTTGAAAATATGGACACCTTTTTCTTTTTCCCGCCGTCTAGGCGACGGTGGCCGAGGGGCTCCCATGGAGGCCACTCGGCCACCTTCACTTGACTAAGGGGGTGTTTCATGCCCCATTGGTTGAAAATTTGGACCCTCATTTTTTTGCCGCCGTTAAGGTGACGGTGGCCGAGGGGCTCCCCTAAAGGCCACTCGGCCACATTCCTTTGACCAAGGGGGTGTTTCATACCCCCCTTAGTTGAAAATATGGACCCCCTTTTTTTTACCACCGTCGGGAGCTCCCCTGGAGGCCACTCGGCCACCTTCACTTGACAAAGGGGGTCTTTCATGCCCCCTGCTCGGCTGGGGGGGTGTGATCATGGCCTTCTTAACTAATTTTTTAAAAAATCCTTATGTTTTTGTTGGGTGGTTATCTCTTACTCGGCTTGAAAGCCTTCAAATGTAATCTTATTCTTCCTAATCCACTCTTCCACGAGTGTCCGCGGTGACTACCACGGCTGAAAAGCCTTCAAATATAATCTTACTCTTCCGAGTCCACTCTTCCAAGGGTGGTCGTGGTGACTACCACGGCTGGAAAATCTTCAAATGTAATCTTACTCTTCTGAGTTCACTCTTCCAAAGGTGGTCGCGATGACTACCACGGCTGAAAAGCCTTCAAATATAATCTTACTCCGCCAAGTCCACTTTTCCACGAGTGGTCGCGGTGACTATCACGGCTGAAAAGCCTTCAAATATTAGAAATCAGTTGCTTAATTAGGGAGACTAGCGTCGTTAATTCTAATTAGAGACTAACCCTTGATCTTAGCTTTAATTAAGCGTACTCGGGACTGTCTCCATGGATTCAGCTATTGTTCCCCCGATTTTCTGTCCTGACGGAGCTTTTATTCATTAGTTAAACGCTTTTTCTATTTTCCTCTGGTAGTTTTAGTCGTCTGTGGGCATTTAACCTGTAAACAATCTACAAATGCGAACTAGCCTGATTGGTGAGCTGTTTTAGCAGATACCCTTTTTCTTATAAAAGGAGGGGAAAGCATTCATTTTCATTCACTTCTTACTTCCAACTTCTCAAGTTCTCTCTAGTTTTTCTTCTTCAAGTTTTTCAAGCTTTAGTCAAGCTCTCCTCGAAGATGTTTGAAGGACACACCGGCCTTTCATATGATGGAAACAGCGTGAATGCTGGTGAGAACAACGGTCCTTCTCCCTCCGTGTTCGAGATGCTTGCTCGTCGAGCCAAAGCGAGTTCACAGCGAGGTATCCTTCTTAACTGGTATACATCTTTGAAACCTTGTTCGGCGGGTTTTAGCTCGTCAAATATGTTCCAAGACTTGGCCGATGAATTCCCACCTAGTGTTCATTGTGTTCATAGTGAGATGCCATCAATTGGGGATTCCCTTAAGCACTACCATCTTCAGGAGCATTTTCTTGTTCAAGAACTCTCCTTTGGTGAGGGCTGGATGGGTTCAAATTAATCATAGACCCGGAGTAGACAACATTATCAACGCACTTTCACTTCTGGATTCTTATCATGGTTGGAACAAGAAATTCTTCATTCTTGAACTAGAGGACGGTGACCGGGGAGACATTTTTGTGCCTAACTTCGGCAAGATAGTTGATCATGCCGATCACATCTTGAAACATACTATTCTCGAGTATTATGCCTGAGACGCTCTTATTAACGACAAGGGCCGGACTCACCTTCGACATGTTTTGTATGAGAGAGCGCTAGTCAAAGTTGGAGTTAGTGGTCTTTCACTTGAGGGTATTTTACTTATTCATTCTTCAATTTTGAACAAGTTTGTTCTTATAACAATATTTTCCTTGTTTTATATCAGCTGCTGATGCCATAGATGCTGAGTTCACCAATAATGGGATCAAGCCCACTCGGAGAATGTTTAATCAAGCTGCTAAGGAAGCAAGCCGTCTTCCTCCTAAGATTCCCATTTTCCTGGAGGAGTCCTTCGTTGGGAAGAAGAGGGTTAAGGGTTCCAATGGATACAACAAGACTTCTTCTGAGCCCGGTTGGGGAATATGTGTCCAAGACTCTGTGATCGGGAGTCCGACACTTGCTCTAGACTGGTCTAGGCATTCCATCACACCTCCTGACTTGATCAAGGTCACCACCCCCGACAAGCTTCTGGAAGCAGATATGCTGGGGGCTCATGCCTTATACCAGGTATGCTAAAAAAATTTAGCATGTTCAAACTTTTCTAGTCTGTTTTTAGGGCTCTTCTTGAGTTTACTCTGATTGGCTCAATCAGCTTTACTAACTCCTTGATGCTTGCCCACACTCTTCCAGGTCAATGCTCATTTCAACGCCTTAGCTCTTCAAGGATGCAATCTGATGACACAGAAAAATTTTTCTTGAAGAAATCAAAGAACAAGTGGGAGAAGGAATCCCAGGAGTGGGAGTCAAGGGTTGTGGTGGCTGAGGACAGCAAAGCTGCGCTCCAGAAGCAATATGATAGCCTTGCTAGAAGGAAGAAGGCGGAGTGGAACATGATGGTTAATCTCTACCATCAGACATATGACTTCCTTCAACTAATGGATCATCATGACAATGAGATGCGCCCGATGAACATGTCACTTTGTTGGAATTCGGCCGTTACTAAGGTCCATGGTGTTTATCCTGATATTTTTCAGCCAGAAGACTTTCCTAATCATTGGGCTTCATCTGGAACTACCATGGTCGCCCAAGTACCTGACTCGGGTCCAGTTGTGGCTCCTCATCACTCCAGCTCCAGCTCAAGTCATTCTGGATCCAGGGGAAAACGCCTATTCGTGACAAGGCTAAAGAGAAAGCTCTTATTCGAGGAAGCCCAAGTGGAAAAGCGTCGTCCAAAGGTCCCATATATGGGAAGGTTCGTGAGCCTGTTCAAGGGAAAAGGATTCAAAGGAGGGTTCCTCCTCATCCTCTTCAGGGGGCTCTGATAGCAAGGCCAGCGGAGATGAAGATGACGAAGAGGTCACCAAGGCGGCGAAGGATGAGAGTGAAAAAGAAGGCTATTCTGAGGAGTAATCTCCCGACCTTGCATGTCCTAGATCGCCTCTTGTGGCTTTGATTTAAGACTTATTTATTCGTGGCCCTGTGTGGCCTTAAGATATTTCGGATTTGTTTCCTGATCATCCTTCGGGACTGACTTGTGATCCTTCGGGATCTTTTATCTTTCATGCAATATTAGCTTGTTTATTAACTTGTCTTTTATTTTCGGTATTTGGCCATTCATGGCTTGCACTTATCCAATGCTCATACATAAATAATTGATAGACAGGATGATAAGACAAACTTGCATTGATAATATCCGAAAAAATGGGTTAAACCCTTACAGAGAGTAGAAATGGTTTCAACAACCTTATTACTACAAATACTACTAAGTACTAGAAACATAATCTGCTTGTGCTAGACATGATAAACCTTTTGGTTTGATGTGTGCCAGCTTCGGGGGACCTCATCTCTGCCCAAAGTCTCCAGCTTGTAGGGTCCTCGTCCTAGTGTCTTTGTGACCTTGTAAGGTCCTTCTCAATTTGGGGCTAGCTTCCCTTTCTCGCCAACTCCTGACGCCTCAATCTTCCTCAAAACTAAGTCTTCTTTCTAGAAGAACCTCTCTTTAACCCTCCTATTGTAGTAGAGGGAGACTCTGCGCTAATGCTCTGCATTATGGGCGTTGACTTTGTCTCGGACTTCATCAATGAGGTCGAGAGCGAGCCTCGTGCCTTCTTCATTAGTTTCAGGTTCATATGCCTCAACCCTCGGTGATTCGTGGGTGATTTCGAGGGGCACCACTGCCTTGGCTCCGTAAGCCAACATAAATGGGGTGGCTTCAGTTGTAACTTTACAGGTAGTACGATATGCCCAGAGTATAGGTAGTAATTCATTCACCCAATCATTTCTTAAGCGTTCGACCCTCTTTTTGAGTCCATCAAGGATCATCCGATTAGCGGCCTCTGCTTGCCCATTTTCCTGGGGATGGGCAATTGAGGTGAATCAGAATTCTATGTTGTTGTTATTACAATACTCCTTAAACTCTTAATTGTCGAATTGCCGCCCATTATCCGTAACGAGGATGCGTGGAATTCCAAATCGACATATCACATTCTCCCACAAAAATTTAGAAATTTGCTTGGTGGTTATCTTGGCCAGTGTTTTGGCCTCAATCCACTTCGTGAAGTATTCAATGGTGACCACGGTGAACCTTATTTGTCCCGATGCTACAGGAAATGGACCTAGTATGCCCATTCCCCACATCGCAAAGGGGATGGGGGAGCTAATAGACGTAAGCCTTTCTGGGGGTTGTCGAACTACAGGAGCGTGCCTCTGGCATCTATCACACTTCTTCACATAAGTCTTTGCATCAGCTAACATTGTTGGCCAGTAAAACCCCGGTCGAGTTATCTTATGAGCGAGGGCCCTGCCCCCAGGTGCTATTCGTATATCACTTCATGGGCTTCCTTCAGTGCATCCTCTGCCTCGTGAGGTCTTAAGCACTTCAAATATGGGATTACGAAAGACCTCTTGTATAAAAGACCTTCAATTAGATAGTAGCTCAATGCTCTTACTGATAACTTGCGTGCTTTCTGGGCATCATCCGGGAGCAAACCTGTCTCAAGGTGGTTCTTGATAGGGTCAATCCAGCAGCTAGTCGAACCAATTGGTGCTATCAGGTTTATAGCATGAATTATCGGGGTCCTTAGGACTTGTAAGTAGATACTTCTTGGATAGTTTTCGATTTCAGATGAGGCGAACTTGGAAAGGGCATTGGCCGTAGTGTTCTCCTCTCTCGGAACATGTTCCGCGTACCATTCATCAATTTGAGTCAATATTCCTTTCACGACCCTTAGGTACTTGGCCATGGCATCATTTTTGGCCTCAAACTCCCCGTTGACTTGAGCAACAACGAGCTTGAAATCTCCGCAAATTTTAATACTCATGGCTCTCACAGCTCTAGCTAAGCCTAATCCGGCTATCAAAGCCTCATACTCCGCTTCGTTGTTCGTAGTTGGGAAGTCCAACTTCAAAGCATATTCGATCATGAACCCTTTAGGGCTTTGCAAGACTAATCCTGCACCACTATATTTTGTTTTGGACGCTCCGTCAAAATGGAGAACCCAATACTCCTTTAGATTCAAGTCTTCTTCTTTATCATTCTCTCCTTCTTCTGGGGTTACTGTGATGACTGGGAATTTCGCGACATGATTAAGTGAATAAAGTATAATTCTGTGGTGTAATTATAAATTATGTGATTTAATAAAGGGATAAATGATTTTGTTGGTTAATTGTCTTTATTGTATATTAGTAACTGAGAACGTAAGATGACCCGTTCTATTTTGATGAGTCATCTTAAGGGATAAGCTGTGTTGTCGGGCCGTCAGGTAGAGCGAGACCCGTTTTAAAAGAGATTAAAGGTATTTAAATGTGAACTATATGCTATTGTGTGAAATATAAATGTTTAAGTGAGTATTATATTCCAGTGATGTGCCAGTTGATATAAAGAGAATGATTATGAAGTGTGTCTAAAAAACCTCAGCGTCGGGCCGTTAGACAGGACGCGACCCGTTACGCGAAAAAGGAAAGTAATGATAAAAAGGAAAATTTTGTGATCAAGTATGAGTTTTGATGTGTGAATATATGTATTTGCTTGTCTATATGCATGATTACGTGATCTGGATTATTTTAAATGATTTTAAGGTATTTATTTGATTTAAAATAAGGTTTATTGAACCTTTAAAAGTTTTTCTAAAATTATCCGAGTATGTTCAAGGTGTGAAGTTAGTTTGGTTATCTTCAAAATTGTCCTAGAGACTTTATAAAAATGATAGACGGATTTATTTCGTGATCGATGTATTTTAAAATGATTTTATTGAGTAATAATTCTATTTTGAGCGCAATCTTGTAAAATCCATAACAAATAAACCGTACGCTCAAAAATTATTTTAAAAATATGGCTGAAAATCTAATTTCAAGATCTATATTCTAAAAGTAATATTCATGGCATGTTAATATTTTCTGATTCAAAAATATGTTAATCAAATTCGTTTTTTATTAAGGATAAAAGGAAATTAAGAATTTAGATTCTTTTTAAATTACCAACTTGCCCTTGCATGCATTTCCACTCACAACATGAGAGAAGGTTAGATTTATCATTTCCTACCCCACTATCTCCATTCAATTTAACTAAATGACCATACTATCCTTGCATGCATTTTGTGCTAATAATGAGATAAGGGTACAAGGGTAATTTCTCTTTTCCACTAACTTGTAAGTGTAAAAGGAGAGAATTTTGGTCATTTTCATTTCATTCTATCTCTTTCATCTCTATTTCTCTCTTTTTTCTCATCTCTCTTTTCTCTCTTCTCTCCCGAGCTCTCCCTCCCGACTCTCTCTCTCTCTCATACACTCCCTTCTTCTCTCTCTTACATGCAAAGCTTAATTCTAGTTGGAAATCAAAGTTTACACCATCAATCTTCATTATTTCTCATTTTCTATCCGTTTACCTTTTGCGTAAGTGTTTAAGCTAGTTTTGAAATCAACTTCTTTTGATTTTACCTAAAAAAATCTCAATTTCTTAGTGTATGATCATGGAAGAAGTATAGCGGATGATATGTGGTATTTTCTTTGGTTTTGTTTGGTGTTAGTTCGAATTTTGTTGTTAAAAGAAAAAGGGGGTTTTGATTTTGAATGATGAGTTGCTTATTTGTTTTAGTGTTAAACTTGATATTGAATATAAATCTTTGTTTCTAAGAAAGTTTTATGGCATGCATGTAAGATTTGAGTATAATCAAATAAGTTTAGTTTGATTTGTAACGAAAATGAGTTGAATGGTTAAGTTAAGGGTTAAAATGAGTTGAAATTGTGATTTAAAGCCTTGCATGTCAAAATTGATCTATGCATGTGTGTTTTTTGAAAAACCCGAATGGGTCTTATGATTGGAAAATGATTAAGTTGATTTTATGGGCTTATATGCTAATTGTTTTAGCTACTAGTGATAATCGAAATGAGTACTTGGTTGCATGTCAATTTTGGATGGTGTTTGTGTTGATTTTAGGTTCGAATTTTTGATAATTAAAAGAGAGTTTTGATTATAATTTTGATTCGATATTTGGATTAAAAAGGATGAGACTTGATTGTGTAAGTGATTCTTGTACTTGCATGTTACTAAAAGAGATTTATTTGTGTTTGATTATGCATGATTGTAATTGAGTGCATTTGACTGTGTTTGGTTGTAAGGGTCGAATGGTTAAGGGTGTAAAAGAGGTTGATTTGATCATAGGACTTCACAAAGTAAATGCATGTAAGATTACTAGGGATTAATTGGTTAATTTGGTGGTTTTGGTTCGATTAATGTGAAATAAAAGGAAGGATTGAGTCGTCTTGATATGAGATTGTATAATTATTATTTTAACTCGAGTATAGAGTTTGGATACAAGGATTATATGCTATATGTCATAATTGCGTCGCAAAATGTGATTCGATGACTATTTGGTTAAAGTATACGAGTTATGGTATAAGCGTACTTTGTGTTATGATTGAGTATATGTACTATTAGGGTATTGCGATAAAGGGAAATTGTTAAGCGTTTCGGGAATGTCGAATGGGAATCTAATTAGGGTTTTCATTTTTGGATTGTAGATTCGGAGCGTGAGGGCATTCAGGCTAGGAAAAGGAAAGGTGTACTAGGTGGCAATAGTTCAACCCTTGTGAAACAGGAAAGCGAATTCAGGCAAGTAACTCTGATTAATTGTATAAATTGTTATAGAGAGGATATTGTTCATGCCATGATAGAGTATTGAACTTTTATAGCACTTGTGAAGCTGTCATTGATTATTGAACCTTGATATTGAATTCTTGTACCATACCCGTTATTGATTCTTGAGAAACCCTGTTGTTGTTCCCTGTGAACCTGTTATTGATTCTTGCAATGATTTGATATGCTTATTTCCCAAACCCTTGTAGTAACCCTGTTGATTCATATTATGATTACTTACCGATTCCTTTGGATACCCTGAATGCTCATGATCCTTATAAGAACCTTTACCCATTTCCCTTGCGTATTGTTGATTAATCTTTCTTTTGAATACCCTAGTCTGTGATAATCCTTGGAACTCTTTTGATTCCCTAACTTGTATACCTTGTGATCATTTGATCAAGATCATTAGCATTAAACTTTGCTTACCTTTGATTCATTCACTTTCTTTGAATTCTTGAAATTGAATTTAAGAATGAGTTTCGACTTGAAAGAGTCTGAATGATTTTATATTCTTGGTAATGTTAAAATGAACTTAGTAAAACCTTTGTTTTCCAACACAAGGTTTTCCAAATGAATTCCTGATGGATTAGATTCAGACGTAAGAGACTAGTGGGACTAGTCCAGTCATATAAGAGACTAGCGGGGCTAGTCCAATTTAAGGCTGAAATTATGCCATAAGTACCTTAACGACCAGATGGAGGTCGGTACGGGCTGATCACCCGTATTATTATTATGAATTGAAAGTTGAAGTAGTCCAATCAATGGTTCTCTATCACTTTATTAAGGATATTGAATACATTGCTTTAGCAAATTGATTCTTTGAAAATGAAATGGTTTATAATGATTCGAAATGAGTTGATTGTGTTATTGATTAGCATACAGCTTTGAGAACCCTGATTCTTATTCTGATATTGTTGTCAATCATATAATTGATTCCCAAAGATGAATAGATGCTCGATTTCCATTTGAAAGATCCTTGAGATCATGTTGATGATTTGTGATGAATGTCGGCTTTCGCCTTATCTTGAACCTTGATTCTTGAAAGCCCAACTAATTCTTCATAAACCTTCCCTAGCCCAAGGATAGAAATCTGCCACCTAGAATGTTAAAAGAGAATGCCTTAAAAGTATTGTGAATAGATTTTGATTATTGCATCTTAGAACTGTCATTTAGTTACTTGTTGAGTTTTATACTCATATATTATGCTTTGTTCTAACCATGGCAGTTAAGCAAGAGGATGGCCAGACTTAGGCGTACGGCTCGTAAGAGCGCACCTGGTGGCCTCTACCGTCTTGTAGGCTTCCAGATGCCAGAGCAGGTAGTACAGGTTATGTGTGAGCAAGCGCTTAGTCAGAAAGTTTGTAAAGATACGATGGGTTATCTGTCGGTTCCAAGTCGGAATCAATTATGTAAATTTGGTATTATTTTGGGTTGTAATATATATTATCTAGTTGGTAGTTATAATCTTGTCTCAAACTTAATCATGTTTGATCCTGTTATTAGTTTATCGGGGTTTATGCTTAATCATTCTTAGTATAAATGTGTGTGGGTCCTCATTTTCTAACCCCGAGATTGAGGGCGTCACAGTTACCATCTCTTGCC
The DNA here is from genome assembly GCF_009905375.1 of Apium graveolens. Classification (NCBI taxonomy): domain Eukaryota; kingdom Viridiplantae; phylum Streptophyta; class Magnoliopsida; order Apiales; family Apiaceae; genus Apium; species Apium graveolens. The sequence goes on from NC_133655.1 coordinate 280,265,203, forward strand.
CCCCGACTTCTTGGTCGTTAATGGTGTATTTGACTAAAAAATCTGCTAATGCCTGAGCCTTGATGGTTTTCCGAGTCTTATACTTGATATCAAATTCTCCCCACTCAATTTCCCATCTGATTAGCCTTTCACTCGATTTAGGGCTGTGGAGAATGCTTCTCAAGGGTCGGTCTGTCAAGATTTCTACTTTGTATGCCTGGAAGTATGGTTGTAGCTTCCTGGAGGCTGTTATGAGGGAAAGCGCGAATTTCTCAGTGGTTGAGTAATTCAACTATGCTCCATGGAGTACTTTGCTCACATAGTAAACGGGCTTCTGAAGTTTATGTTCTTCCCTTACCAGGACTGCACTCACGGTTTGTTCAGATACCGCGAGGTATAAATAAAGGGTGTCCTCCGGACTAGGTTTGGCCAGCAATGGGGCCTCGGTCATGTACTTCTTCAGCTATTCAAAGACCTCTTGGCTCTCAGCTATCCACTCAAAATTCTTCACCTTCTTTAGGGTTTTGAAAAAAGGGCAGACATTTGTCTCCAGACTTGGAGATGAACCTCCCTAGGGCTGCAAATCTTCATGTCAGCTTCTGGACGTCCTTGATGGAGCGTGGTGGATCTATGTCCAGAATGGCTTTAATCTTGTCGAGGTTGACCTCAATTCCCCTCTTCGAGACCATATGACCCAAAAAATTCCAGACCCAACACCAAAAGCACACTTAGCGGGGTTTAACATCATCTTGTGGTGTCTCAGCACTTCGAATGCCACTCTGAGGTGGTTAACGTGATCGGACTTGGCTAGGATTTTAACTAACATGTCATCAATATAGACCTCGATGGTCTTTCCAATTAGATGGGCAAATATCTTATTTACTAACCTTTGGTAAGTAGCTCCTACATTCGTAAGTCCAAAAGTCATGATAAGAGAACAAAAGACACCAAAGTCAGTTATGAAAGATACCTTGTGGGTGTCATTTTTGTGCATTTTAATCTGATTGTAACCGTTGAAGCCGTCCATGAAACTAAGCATCTCGTGACCAGCAGTGGCATCGATCAGGGTGTCAATCCTTGATAGAGGGTAGCAGTCCTTAGGGAATGCATCATTGAGGTCGGTAAAGTCGATGAACATCCTCCACTTTTCATTGGCTTTTTTGACCATCACGGGGTTAGCCAACCATTCGGTGAATTGCACTTCCTCGATAAATCCAGCTTCAAAGAGCTTCTCAACCTCCTGCTTAATGGCTTCCAGCCTATCTGGTGCATAGGTTCTCTTTTTCTGTTGCATGGCTTTCCGAGTTAGATCGACGTTTAGCTTGTGAGTTATAAGGTCGGGGTCAATCACAGGCATGTTGGCCGCTGTCCAAGCAAACACATCATTGTTCTCTTATAGGAACTTTGTCAATTGATCCTTTAGGGGTCTTCCCAAGGATGCTCCAATGTACGTGACCTTATCATGGTCTAGCGGGTCTCAGGATATTAGGATCAAATCTTCAGCTGGCTTCCCTCGACACTCATTATTCTCTCGGACATCCATGCCTTCCATTGGAATGACCTGCCGCCCGGTTCTATCGGGCCTAAGTGCTGCTACATAGCAACTTCGAGCCATTTTATGATCTCCTTTCTCTTTTCCGACACCGGTTTTGGTTCGGAACTTGAGTACCATATGGTAAGTTGAGGGCACGGCCTTAAACACATGAATCCTTGTTCTCCCCATGATTGCGTTGTAGGTAGATGCTGCCCTCTGTACTCTTCTCCAATGGTCATGGGGAGTCGGATTGCTCCCTCTACTTGACATTCCACTTGGTTAAACCGGTAGATGGGTGCATCAGAGGGGGTCAGTGTACCCCATCCTTAGAAACGCGTCAAGGAATAAAATATCCACGAAAGCTCCGTTGTTAAAAAGGACCCTTTTTGACAGGACAATTCCCAATTATTGGGGTGATAACTAGGGGATCATCCGGAGGGAATTTTAAACCGTCAAGGTCAGGGTGCCGAACTCAAATGTCATCTCAGCCTTGGTACGCTTGGGTTCGTCTTCGACTATACTCATCACCTCTCTGGCATAAGCCTTATGAGAGTTCTTCATTGTCCCCGCGGCTGTTGGCCCTATGAAGATCATGTTGATTACTGGCCCTCTGGGATGCGGGTTTCGACCTCTACTGTTACCCCCTTGGTCGTCATCCCTTTTGGGGCCTCCTCCATCATCTCCTTTGACGAACCTTGCACATTTTCCTCGTCGGATGAGATATTCGATCTCGTTGTTGAGCTGTTTGCAATCGTTGATGTCATTACCAACATTCTTATGGAACCTACAGAATTGGTTCTTGTCTCTCTTCTCGGGGACCCACTTAATGGCTTCGGCCATCTATTATCCTTATCTTTCTCAATCTTCATCAGTAGTTGGCTTTTCGGCGCGTTTAGCCTTGCATACTCAGTGAACCTTGGTGGTTGATTCTTTTTGGAAGGAGGATCATAGTCCTTGCCGGTTCGAGGATATTTGTCCTTGGCGTCGTACTCTTGGTCCATCTTCCGCTTCTTGTTGTCAGTGGGTTCATTGTTTACCATTGTCTTCCTCATGCTTTCCTCCACCATAATATATTTTTCGGCCCTATCTTGGAGCTGTAACATGCTTTCAAGGGGGGTGCTTAACTAGGGACATCCTGAAGAATTCATCTTTAGTCCCTTATTGCAGTGTTATTAAAGCTAATTTATCGTTAAGAACCGGTACCTTCAAGGCTTCCTTTGTGAAACGATTCAGTTAGTCTCTTAGGGACTCCTTTGTTCCTTGCACAATGCCCATGAGGGAGGCTAAACTTTTCTCGTGTACTCTGCCACTAATAAATTGCTTGATGAAAGCTTGGCTCAAATCCTTGAAGGATCCAATCGAGTTTGGAGGTAGATGACTGTACCACCTTTGAGCCATACCCGACATGGTTTGAAGAAAGACCGATACTTGATAGCGTCGTTCACAGGCTGTAGCAACAAGGCGTTAAAGAACGTCCTGACATGGTTAACTGGGTCGCCGGTACCATCATACGCTTTGATGGTGGGCATCTTAAACTTCCTTGAGATATAAGCATTCATTATCTCTTCAGTGAACGGTGGTTTTGGATCATCAAGATCTCCTAGGGGCATCAAATCACTTGGATCAACCCTTGGGGCTACAGCCCTTCTTGGTGTTGGACCTTCCAGGTCTATGATAGGAGGAAAATCCCTTTGCCTCGTTGCAAGTGTAGGTCTTGGGGTCAAGTGCATCTCCAGGTCACGCTTCAGGCTTTGAATCTCAGCTTTATGAGCCCTAATCCTTTCTTGTACATTTTGGGGAATCGCCTCTGGAGTGCTCTTGGGGCCTTACAAGCACGCCTCCTCCTTGGAGCGACCTTGTTGTCCGATGATTTGGGGTCTCTATCAGAATAGGGTCCAAAAAATTCTCGGTCCTCAGGGATAGGAGCCAGGCCACGTACGTATTGGGGCATCCGCCCTTGTCCCTCACTCCGATTAGAGTGTCCACGATCGTTGAGTATTCATATCCAACGTGTTGAGGGTTCACAGGTGCATGTAGCTATAGTAATTGGAGATTCGTCCCTTAAGGAGCTGGGGGATTCGTCCCTTGTGGCTGAGCCTTGGTTTCCCCTGTAGGAGTTCCTCCACCTTGGGTGGTGGCATAGGTCGGGTGTGGGGGTATATCCACTATCGATGAGATCATTTTTGATGGGACGGGATCGTCGGTTCCACCATTGTTTTTGCTCCTTGTAAGTACCATGGTTGTTGTTGTCTTCCCATAGACGGCGCCAAATATTGTGGAATAAAAACTAGGGTTGTGATTGCATTTTATGCTAGGGTTGGTGAGTTTCGAGATTTAATGGATGTTTTTGTCGTGGGGACTAGCTGTCCTCGCGATATTCCTACGTATCTATGTGTTACAACACATATAGATATTAAGCTAAAAACGTAGTTCTAGGTTGAGAGCTAGAGCCCTTTATATAGATGTTAAGTCTAGGGTTAGATTATTGTAGGGAGACTTGGTGGACAAGTCTCCTACTTATATGGCAAATAGGACTCTTCTAGACGGTGGATTCTGGATCCTTCCTAGAAAAGCTCGTTTCCATATTGGATTCGATATAAGTGTCCTCGTGGATCTCATTCTCAGGCCTGTTCGGCGGGCTTATCACGTAGCTAATTTTGGGCCATGGACCACACGACCCACTTTGGGTCGTGGCCGTCATATTCTACTCGGATTATTAAAACTCATATTGGGTCGTGACCGTGATGACCCACTTTGGGCCGTGGCGTCACGGACTTGACTAATCAACTTTATGACACAATTAATTCAGCATTAATTGTATTTTTACAGATTACTTTTCATACATATCAATATCCTTCTTTAACATCTCCTGATTTCCAACTTGACAAACACTAATATGAACAAATGCTGATGACTGATCATCAAATACTGATGACAAATGTTGATGATGTCATTTTTGTCAAACTCTGATATCAAATGCTGATGACAAACTATGATAGTTATTTACTGATATCATCAATTATGTATAACAGTGAGCTTTTTTATTTAGATTATTGTTTATGTATTAAAAACACTAATTAAAATATTTATTTATCAAATTTTTTTATTCAAAACTGATAATTCAATCAGCTAGCCAAATAAATTACTCAGCTTACTCGACGGTTCAAAATACCTAATTCACACACTAATTCAGTTCAGCTACACTAACCTACACTAACAGTAACAACTAATTACCCTACTATTTAGTGCACAATTTTATTTAAAACAGTTATTCAAAATAGTTTACTTAATTAGCTGTTTTTGCCTAATTTAATGAGCTGAAAAATTTCAAGCACAAACTCAAAACCTACAACGATGAAACATAAACCCTTATCCAATTAACCAATTAAGTTATATTATCACGCTCCTATATATCATATTTAATTTAGTAATATATACCAATTTTTTTGAGTGCAATGACTCCCAAATTAATCACGAAATCATTAACATTTTAGCTTATTAACCCCATAAAAATTTCTCTCTTTTTTTGATAAACTTGACATTGTTTCCTATCTTTATTATGCCTTACAAATGGTTCTTCCACAAGCATTTTTTTCCCAACAAATAACTGCTGAAATAGTGAAATGAAATAAATTAAATAGCATGAAATATTAGGCCTGCAGAATAATAAATTTCTTACCATCTTCATTCACTCGTTGTACACGGATTAGGAGAACCTCAACACTACTTTGTAACATGGGATGCCTATGCTGTACACAGTTCTTTCATTACTCTTCAAGAGTACAGGCTGATACAGGTAACACATACAGCTGGAAAAGAATTATTATGTCACAAGTACAAGATTTCTTTACTCCAACTAATCACAAGTAATAGGAGTGAACTTCGATTCATCGTATATGTTTACAAATTCTGTTATTGGTAATAGATAACCTTGCAAAAATGTCGATTTAGCAGATGGACTACTAGAGCTAGCTAGTACAACAGGTTTATCAATCAGGAATTGACACCGACATGGCGAGGTACAACATATAATTTCTGACAGTATGTTGAGCTTAGAGGCAACAAATTAAGAGGTTAACAGAGAGATCATGTTATCTGATGACTCTGATCCATGATTGTTTACACTTGGGATAATATTTGCCGGAGATATGAATTTAACAAACTCTTGCAGTTCTGGGAAACTGCTATGCTCACTGTATGGTACTTCATACCTGCAGAAAAACATTACAGTCATGGTTATGTAATAGAATCACTCCTGTTTATGTGAAAAGTTTAAATTTCAGTCACATAGTCTTTTGTAAAATATTGGAAATTGATTTTCCGGTCATATAATAGGTGGCATAACTGAATCATTTATTGTGTTTTCTAACTATATGCTCACATACATAGACCTGTGATGATTGCTACACTGGAATCTAATAAGTACTAAAATCTCTATACTGGCAAATGTATGTGAAGAGTTTGCAAATCAATCGAATTTGGTGAGAGAAAAATTGAAGTCGTAAGGGAAGAGGGCCAAGCAGGTCCAGTTGAAAGTGATGGTTAACCAAATACTGAAGTAGCAATATTTACTAAGAAATTATAGTCTCGCGAAAATGAGAAAAGAAATTGTCTACATGAACAAAGTACAAACTAACAGCGAAAGAAGTATGCAAAACTAGCCACATCTAAGCAATTAAACTGACATCAGATCCACGTATCTGTTGTGCATAGGAGCCGAAAGTAAGCAATCTTCATAACGAGTACAAATTATGTGAGTATAAATATTACTCACAAAGCTTACTTTGTATCACGGGATTTATAATTGCTAAACTATTGGCTTATTTGCGCTAAATCTACACTGTGTTTAGTCTTTATATCCCAGGACCGACTCACTTGGATCAAAGCTAAACTATTACGGGGTATCATTGACTTCAGATTGTGTATGTTATAAAACTAAAAAACGAGAATAAAAACTACAGAAGAAAACAGAAAAGACAAGAAAAGAAAACAGAACAGACAAGAAACTATGCTGAATGCATAATAGTAGTATCACCTCACAATGGTACCCTGTTTCGACCTTCGTCCAGGAGACTTTTTTTTCCCTTTACCGAATGTCCATCCAGTTGGAGAGAAAGCAACTATAAGACTGTATTGAGCCTAATCAACAAGATCAAAGGTAACTTAAGGCAGTAGATTACAGTAGATAAAAACTAAGGTTACATATATTACTAGTACATAGACGGTCTTTCTAAATCAATAGTTCCAATCTCCTAGATATTCGTTGGCGTAAACCATGACTTGCAAACGCCTTGGGGCTAAGAAGCAGGGTTAAAAGTAGGAGTTGACAGTCGCAGATATCAGCAACGGGAACTCACTAATTTGGAATATACTAAACATAGTGAAATGTAGAAACATATTAAACAAGTAAAATTTTATCAATCTTATTATGATTTCCCAGAAAACCTTAGAATGCAGCATAGCAGTCTGCAGCAATTATTTTTTATCCTCTAAAAAGTAAAAACAAGACAATGGAAGTGCATGAAAACTCTTCCTGGTGAATCACTTAGAACTTACTAAAATTAAGGAAAATAAATAGAAAAAAGGAATTCAGGGATTTATTAACTTTTAGAAAATTCAACTTTTTATCCTAGAAAGTAATCTCATATACAATACATCCTACACATGTGTGAGATGGTCAATAAGATGGTATATAGTTCTTCGCTTCTTTAAAATTGTAAAACGGATGAAAGGTGCTTGTGCTTAGTTGATCATATTAATTAGTATAAACATACAATGATCGGCCATGCAAACTGAAAGAGATAATGCAGTATTTTATGAGTGACAAAGCTGAAAAACTAGTCAAATTCCAAGCTAAGAAACTACATCTAAACCTAACAGATTCTCTCCTGTATTCCGTGACAATCACCATTCTGCTATATATCTGCTTGGTGCTTACTGGCCATATGACATTTCATTCTGCAATCAATTCAGATTACTCACAAAGAACACAGATGGCATTCAACTTCATAGTCATCAAAACAAACTCCGCTTAACGTCAAAACTTGTGAATGATATTACCGTATTATTCATACAACACAGTATTACCACATACAAAGCTAGCAACTACTCACCTTATACTGATTAGATATATGTTTCAGTCTTTTAAAGCTTGCAAGTGTCCACATAGGTACAATATGGATGTGGCTCTCCTGTTCATTAGTTGTGAACCACTGCATATCTTCATTTGGAATCCCCAAACATTCCAAAATATGCAGCTTTGCTGCATTGATGTAGACTTTCTTGCGTAGTACACGAGCTACCTCTACGTATAATCTTTCTTTTCCTATTTCCAAACAATAACAAATAGAAGGCATATAATTTATTTTTTTAACTGGAGATGAGAACACTGGATTACAGCGTGGAATGAAATACTTTTGGGTAGATGGGGCCCCAGAGAGAGCTGAAAGAGGGAGGGATAGTTACCAATTGTATAGCTACCAATCATAAAGAGAGTCTTTGGGTTGAACACTTCAGCTTGTATAGCCTCAATTACAAATTGGATGACTGCCTCCTGCTTTGGAAAGTCATACTGCAATGAAAAGTTTATAAGGTCTATGCTGTTCTAAATATCATCCAGAATGAAATGAAGTCACCAACTTACAAAATGTATATGACCGATCTTTCTCTCTCAATACATAAGATATTAGTACAGTACTAAAAGTAACATGTCTTTTGTGGAAATTCACTGTAACGGTTATTTAAGATTTGAAGAAATCAAAGAAGAGACAGGCCTACTGAATCAAGGTTCTTCCTATGGAGAATGCAACAATGTATATTGGTATTCGCAACTACTCTGGAGAAATCAAATGATATGCATTAAAAAACTAAGCCCAGCCCATGTTGACCGAGTTTAGTCTTAGATGATGAATAATATTTTTCAACTAGTGACAGGCATTACCTGAGGATCACAGTATGTGGTATCTAGAATAAGCCTATCAACATGGCAATCCTGCAGAGCAGGAATCCTAGTCATTTCCTCATCAAAACGGAAATCTCCGGTGTGTAAAACAGCCTACATGAACGAAGAAGCTCAGAGCTAATTTCAAATATGATACTAAAGGATAATGAAAATATGTAGCTAAACAGCTGATTATAACACACCTTTCCGCTGGGAGGTTCAAATAATATTATGATGGAACCTGGACAGTGGTTTGCATCAAAGCATGTCACATCAATTCCAGCAATGCTAATTTTCTGGTTAAGGGGTAGAATTTGTATATTATCCCAAGAGATACCGATTTTCAGATTTACAAGTTTTGCTGTAATTGAGGAACAATAAATCTTCCCATGAGAGAATGACTTTGTAAGGCCTTGGTAATCTGCAGAAGAGTTGTAAATCTATGGTAAGTTATTCTTCAATTCATAAACCAAGTAAGCATATACAAGTGTAAATCTAGCAAATTCTCCGTCAGCTCTTTATATCAAGATAAAAAATTGCAATTTATAACATCTCAACAGAGTTGTGTGTCTTGACAAAAGAAATTGTGCGACTGTGTCCTAGTTTAACCTCAACTACAGTTCCCAGGTAGACAGACTTCTACAGTTTCCAGGTAGACAGACTTCTAAGTTTCTAATTATCTATTTATATAATTTAAGAACCTAAGCATCAAAACATGGATAAAGCAGATATTTATTAGAAAGACTTCATAGACTAAAAAAACTATTATTTGTAATATAGTGAACTAATTTGGAAGCCGGTCAAAGAAGCTGAAGATAATAACTATTTGATGACAGCAAAAATTCAATCCACATCCAGATAGGAACGATAGACATATAGGGTATGCCGTGGAGATTAAAACAAAATTTCCTAATTGCCTCTTGGTATATTAATATGATCAAGATCAATTCATTGATAGTCCTGCAGCAGTTCATAACTTTTAAAATTAGCTATATCCTATATAGCATGATTTATGATTCGCTCAGATGTAAGTTAAACAAAGTTTGTCTTCTTTATTGATTTATACAGAGTCTATATATAAGCTCCTGAAACCAAAATAAAAATCAATTCATATAAGAATCAAGCATGATACAGTAATCAGGAGCCGATAGCCAAAGTGAAAGAATCATCCATTATGCATCTTGACATTCTTAGTCCTCTAATATGCGACAACATAAATGGGAGGCAATAGCATCACTTTATACTGAAAAACATTATAATTAGCATAAAGAACTACATAAGAATGGAACTAAACACAGACTTACGATCTAAGTGAAAGTGGGTAAGAAACCAGTGAGAGCAATCTCTTCTTAGGTACTTAAATGCATCCTGCAAATACAAAAAGCACTTGGAGATAGTACCGCATAATTTAAATCATAACAAAAGCTAATATGCATGTAATAATTTTTTTGATCTGTTAAAGTAAAATTAGTAGTTTACTATGACTCGATGAGATAGGAATGTGATTAATTATATGGAGACCTTTCGAGGGTCTGATACTCTGACAGGTAATAAAGATTGAACAACATGCAATCTTATGGAGTGAAAAATAATTAGGTAAGTATATTTGAGTTATCACAAAGTAATAATGCTTGTGAACGAAATATCTTGCAACATAGATCATCAGGAAATACTAATTATTTAGACCAGAATTGGTCTTTAAAAGTTCGAAGGATAAAGGCCAGAACTGTTCGAGGGCCATTTACCACTCGAAATGGCGTCTCTGGTATGCAGCACCACACTGGAATATCCCTGAGTTTTCCTTTTCTTGCATTATTTTTCACCGTAGAACGTCCATTTCTAGAGCGACTCTTTTCCACTTCGTTTCTACCGCTAGGAGTACTGTTTCTACTTCTTTTCTGCGCAAAAAAGCCTGGAAAAAAATCTGTGATCAACTTGTTTGCAGCTATTTTAGAGCTATCATCAACTACAGTTTTGGAGCTTGCTGGGTTTCTATCTACTTCTTTGTTGTTTTCCTTTCTAAGACCACTTATAGCATGAATTATCTTTTTCCTTGGGCCAAGTGCAGTAACACCTATGCTGAACAGATCCTGCATGTAAAATAAAATAATGGGATTGGTCTTTAAGACGATTAAAAAGTGATAAGTGCGAATAGCCAAATACAACTGTTCAAACAAACTTCTAAAACTAGTGAAACTATACATTTATACCGATAATTTCTTTTTTGTTATTTACTCAAGCTACGCCAACTGGAGATTAGTACCAAAAAAATCCGGATACAAGGTAAAGCAGAAAAAGTATCTTCATAGAATAGAAGTTCTAAAAGCATTATAACAAGTACAGGGTAGATAGCATCAATAATTAGTGAATAACTCAGTGTTAACTTAATTCAGAATGACAAATAGTCAACAAACACAGATTTGAATATCTTCTCCTTTATATAGCAAGATAAAGTTACCGAGAATCGAAGAGAAAAAACAATCTTATGCAAGAACTCCAATTTACCTCCTCTGTCAGCCATTTTAGACTATCCCAGTCAATCTCCTCTCGGACAAAAAGATCTTCATATTTGGACAATCCCAGACTGCATAACCATTCCGAAACCGGAGAGACATCAACAGGTTTCCGAGGAGATCGAACGGGTGAACTATTGAGGACTTGCCCAGGACCCTGAAGCCCTGGTTCTTCATTTTGACCGACCGGCTGCAAAGTAACCAAATAAATTTCTTGTAGCTACAATATAAATGTAGATAGTTCCCCTAAAAACAAACTTTGGTAAAATTATAGTTTCTTTATACCACTCACACATTATATTTTCTCAGCTAATGACTACAGCATTAAGCTATCCTTATAGACTGGCTCGACACAGAAACTTGCGGACACTGAGCAATGTTATAATCAATTATAGGTACTAGGTAGGCTAAGATTAGCTCATTATTTCATGTGTTCTGTATACTGAATGGCTTTCTACTTTAAAATGGTTCTTCACGGGTTAGCATTGAAACAATTAAGCCAGAATTTTAACAGACAAACATTGCAAAATGAGCACTAACTTTTTTGACAATCGATATCCTAGCATGATCATCTCATAATATGTTCTTGCCCCCAATTCTGATAACCTCTGGTGAGTCTTAATCTTACAACAATTTTAAACTACCAATTTTTTAAAAAAATTAGTCTAGGATGTGCAAGCATATTTTAAGAGTGTATATAATTGTATAGATCAAATCTGGTGATGTGTTGTGGAAAGAGCACACAAATGTGTCATAGAAGGATCAGCGTTTCCCAAATACACTGACTTACAATAATTTAGCTACACGTAAAAAAACACTGTCGAAGAAAAATAGATTCCATTATCACCAAATATTGTTGTTGTCTAAATAGGGCAAATGATATAATCCATTTCAACATATTTGGATTTAATCGGGAAGCTGTTCAGCAAAGAAGAAAGAGTAAGTCACATACCTCACTCGGAGAATTCCCTTGGTCAAGGCACTCGTTCGTGTGCACCTGTCTTAATTCATCACTCAAACCCGAAATATCAACATTGCAAAGTGGACACCTGATCAAATTCTCACTAAAATCATCGACACTCCTTCCATCACCCGAATCATCACCTTCTGAACACAAATTAAGCAACACATCAAGCTCACATTCATCCTCCACTCCTACCTCCTCCGACCCCTCGTCATTTTCACAAACACTTGGTGCGCAATTCCCCCCAGACCTTAACAATCTCAACTCAATCGAATTGGAATTATACTTAAAAACACCCTCTTTCACCTTCATTTCCATTCCCTCCACAATTTCCTCCCTACCAACTTCATTCGGACCCGAAACACTATTCTTACGACTACAAGAAATGCTCGAATCGACACAATCCAACCCCAAACTCACTTCACAACTGTAATCATCAACTACTTGCAATTGACTCTCTAAAGGAACAACATTTTCTTTACAAGAACCATTAAAGATTGAATCTTTATGCTCTTTCGGGTTTCGGGGTCGATTACGAGACTTTAAAGATAATAAATTGGAGGGTTTTAGGGGGTTTTGTGAGATGGGTTCTCGAATGTCACAACTGTAATCATCAACTAACTGTGATTGACTCTCTAAAGAACCAATCTTTTCTTTACAAGAACCAATCTTTTCTTTACAAGAACCAATAAAGATTGAATCTTTATGTTCTTTCGGGTTTCGGGGTCGATTACGAGGCTTTAAAGATAAAGAATTGGAGGGTTTCAGGAGTTTCTGTGAGATGGGTTTTCTAATTGAAGCTTGACTACAAATGGGGGTTTGAAAATCATCATCATCATTATCTAAAGCACAAAAATAAGAAGAGGGGGTTGATGATTTCTTCATTTTCTTGATATTTCAACAAGAAATTTCATCTATTTATCTTCTTGATGTTGAAATTATTATATAAGTAGTGGGATGATAAATTCAAATTTGCAATGGAGGGAAATGTGGTTCTCTTTTGGGCCTAGAATTCAACTCATGGGCCTAATAGTCTATGTGAGGTCGGTTTAACTTTTCTACCGGCCCTGTAATTTATATATGTAGTCCATCTCCATACACTTTGACACAGGGTGCTCATGGGTTCCAAAAAAACTGCTCGAACCGACCCTAATCCAACATAAAAAAAATTAAGTCGAATTTTAATTGGACTAAAAATTATTAAAATCGACTTAAATGGGTAAACCGCCAATTATAATCCGAACGGCCTCTTCTTTTTAATAATATGTTTTGATTTCATTCAATCTTTGCATTAGGACGTTACTTAGTTAGCATTATATGACCTTTTTTTTACGAACTGGTAAAAAAAAGATAGTAGTCCTCTATGTCATGCATGTATCAATACGTAATACTATTTACTGAAGAGTGACGTCATCGGTACTTATATCAGTATTTGATGATCAACAATTGATGTCATCAGGATTTGTCACATCAGTAGATATTCAAGGAGGAAAAGGAAAACAAAATTTTAAGGCGGTGAAGGAAATTTATCTCAGAAGCAATCATACATGGATATGTAATAGGTTTCCTTATTGTAATAGAATAGGATTCCTTATTGATTGTGTAACTGTGCACTATATAAGCACATATTAGGTTTTTGCTTTAAGAGTTGCGTACATTAATATATCATTCGCATAACCTAGCAGCTATTAAGGATAATTGTTCATCCTTTGAGAGAGTACTTTTATAATCAGTGTTTATCTGTTAATATAAAAATTGTTGATTCTGTTAAAGCTTTATCGAATTATTTGCATAAACTCTATTCACCCCCCCCCCAGTTGATTACGGACCTAACAATTAGTATCAGAGATTGATGTTGATAAACAAATAGTTTAAGAACTAAAAATTAATCTTTAATGGCAGACAAAGAAACACTACAAAATCCACCACCACCACCCCCAGCCACTTTACAGATTAGCAGTAATATGAGTAGGTATAAAGCCATCAAGGTTCCAATCCTGAAGATACATGAATATCCAATCTAGAAAGTTAGGATGACCATGTGCTTGGAAGCAACAAACCTGAATACCTAAGCAGGATTTATGATGGTCCTCATAGACCAATGAAGGTAGCTGTTGTTGTAGCAGGAGAAGCAGAAAAGATGGTTGATAAAGATAAGAAGGACTGTATTCCTGAAGATCTTTCATCTATTATGAAGGATGCAAAAGCCATACATATCCTGCATAGCGGTCTTGATAGTGTTATGTCCAATATGGTAATTGAATGTAAAACAACAAAGGAAATTTGGGATGCTTTAGATTTAAAGTGTCAAGGTACTACTGCTATCAAGAAGAACATGAGGATAGTACTTACTCAAGAATATGAGCACTTTGACTCAAGAGATAATGAGTCCTTAACTGAGATCTATGACAGATTTTAGAAGCTGTTAAATGACTTATCTCTTGTCGACAAGGAATATGATTTAGAGGACTCAAACTTGAAGTTTCTACTTGCACTCCCTGAAATGTGGGACTATAAAGTCACATCAATAAGGGATAATTTTGAACTTAATGAAACACCTCTAGATGAGATCTATGGCATACTAAAAACTCATGAACTAGAGATGGAGCAAATAATCAAGAGAAAAGGATCCAAGTCTAGACCAGCTGCACTTAAGATTGAAGAGAAGCCAAAAGAGAAAGCTAGGAGACAAGGTTTTTCCAAAGGAAAAGTTATGATTGCAAAGTCAGATACTAAATCATCAAACTCTGATGATGACTCAAATACTGATAATGAATCAGATATTGACACTGATCATGACAACAATGAAGACATGGAACAAATGGATACTCTATTGGTTAAAAGCTTCAAGAAGATGGTCTACAAGAACTTCAAGAAAGGGAAAAGGTTTTCCAGAAAAGGTTCCAGTTTCTTAAATTCTGATAAGAGGAATGACAGAAGAAATACTGATAGAAAGGAACCAAAGTTTGGAAAATCTCACAAGTCAAAGGAAAGATGCTACAACTGTGATAGAATTGGACATTTTGCAGCTGACTGCGGAAAACCAAAAGCTGAGAAGAAACAAGCCTTGATCTCAAAGAAGAAAAAATGGGATGATTCATCAGATTCAGATGATGGGGTCAACTATGCTCTCATAGAAAATGCTGATACGGAAGCTGACAATGTTGAACTAAAGGTACCTCAGACCACCCTTGCTTTTGATACTGATGATATCCATGAATTAAGATTGTTTCTTAAGTCTCTACATGTTAGTTATAGGGATTAAACCTTAGAAAATAATAGAATCAAGAGTGAAAACTCTGAGTTAAAGAAAAGGAATGATCACCTAGAAATTGAGTTATTTTCCATGCTAGAAATTCAAAAAGAAAGATATAATATTGTTTATGTTTAAGAAAAATTGTTAAAAAAGCATGCTTATCTAGAAAAGGAGTTAACTAAAGAAAGAGAGGTTATTAAGCTTAGGACTTGTTAACATACATAATGATATTATATTAGTGGATAGTTTCATTATTATAATAGTTTCCTTGTCAGGATATTTTCCTTTATTATGTATGATTGTTGGCTATATAAGCTCCGCTTCTATTGTAATCAAGAACAAGTCATATTATAATAAAATACCTTTATCATGGTATCAAGAGCTATGGTTCGATCCGGGATAGGTTGATGATGAGTTATATCGGGTTGGATTTCACATGTTGGGTTAAAACATGTGATATGATTATTATTTCTTCTAGTATTCTTCTTATTCAAATCGATTTTTTTTTCTTGGATGATTTTAAGTTTTAATCACGATCATCATTTTTAATTTAGTTGGATTTCTCATAGGTAAACAAAATTAATTTTGGTTGATTTTCGTTTCTGCCGGTTTTGATTGGGACTCTTATAAAACTTTTCTGCTGATTTTGGTTGGAACTCTCATACAATTCTTCTGCTGGTTTTGGTTGGGAGTCTCATACACAGACTCAGTCTCGCTTTGATGATATTGGATCCTTGATGCTATTGTTTTATTCTTTCTTTCACTCTCACCTTCCTTTCTTTTTCTCGTGTTGATGATGGGGGTAGCCTTAGGCTCATCTGTATACTTCTCCGCCTTTTATTTAATTTTATTTGGTGCTATAGGCAAATTAGCCCTACGAGGGATTATTTAGTTTATTTGGTACTCTAGGCACATTACCCCTTTGAGGGTTTAGTTTAGTTTATTTGGTGCTCTAGGAATATTGGCCCTTCGCGAGAATTGGTTTAGTTTATTTGGTACTCTAGGAACATTGGCCCTTTGAGGGATTGGTTAAGTTTATTTGGTGCTCCAGGCACATTTGTTTAGTTTATCTGGTGCTCTAGGCACACTGGCCCTTCGCGGGATTTGATTAGTTTTGGATACAATTTGAATTGGGATACAGTTTTTATTTGGTTGAGGATTGAATACAGTTTATTGACCTGAATTTAGGTTTTTGGAGTTTGTATTGGGTTGATTATGAAGTTTGGTTTTGGATCTAGATTCAGTTTCACATGTAGTTTTGGTATTGTTTTCGATGGTTGCAGATTTGTTACTTTGGTTGTTTGATTGTTTTGTTTTCTCTTGGGTTGCTGCGTCTTTGGTCGATTTCTCTTTTGTTGTTGCGTCTTTGGATTTGTTTGGAAGTTTTTGGTTTGTTTGAATTCGTAACTCTATTTTTGAATTTATTTGGATGCTCTTGAATCTGGTGTTGCAACTTTGGATTTGTTTGGTTACGTGGCTCCGTCTCTTAGTTGGCAAACTCTCAATTCAACATCGTGAGTTTGAGGGGGGATGTTAACATATATAATGATATTATATTATTGGATAATTTTATTATTATAATAGTTTCCTTGTTAGGATATTATTCTTTATTATGTATGGTTGTTGGCTATATAAGCCCACTTCTATTGTAATCAAGAACAAATTATATTATAATAGAACACATTTTTCAGGACTAACTCAGGAAAAACAACTTAAGAAATTTTAGAGAATGGTTGTTGGGGATCAGGATTAGGATATGCTAATACATCTAATTATGATAAGAAAATTAGAAAAGAAACTGAGAAAACTAAACTAGAAAATACTGATACTAAGGTCAAACTGAACAAGGTTCAATTGAATCTCATTAAGTTTAATCCAAATGATGATGTTGTTCAGTCAATTAATGAGGTAGGTTCAACCTCAGCACCTCGATTAAACTTAAATACTCATAAGAGTGAAAAAGTTCACACAAGATTATTAAATATTGGTTTAATGACTCAGAATCAGCTTAAGCAAAAGCTGAAGGATATACACATAAAAAACAAGGAGAAAAGGGCTAGGAAAAACAGGAATGGCAAAGTAGGTGTTAATAAAAATGGTAATTATGTAACTGCTCCCAATGCACCTAGAAAAACATGCTTGAACTGTGGTAGTACTAGTCATCTTGCTAATTCATCGAGGAGGAATAAAGAGATAAATATTGTTCCTCCCAAATCAGAGTTTAGGAATATAATAGTTAGATATAAACCTCAAAGTCCTTGTTTTATTGTGGTAGTGTGACACTCTATTTATACATGCAAAGAGTATCACAATTTTTAATATGATTATTATAAACTGAAACTGTAATATCCGGGATATATCGTGTAATTATTTTTATCAATAAATAAATATTTTGTATTTATTTTATAATTATTCTGTGAATTATCTGTTAAGTGGTATCTGTGTCTGGATATTTAAATATGATAAATTTGAGTATTTTAATTTTTTATGTCCAAAATAAAGTATAGATAATTGTCATATCTTTCTATTAATTTTTATGTTGTTATATGACTTTATAAAAGATTTATGGATTTAATAAATTATTTTTCCGAGTATTTATAAACTATTTTGTATAATCGAGAAACAACCGACTTCAACCGTTTTTATGTTTTTGCAACCCGGAAGTTTCAGAAAAACTCCTTTCTAACCTACTTGCAATATTCCGAGCATTTTCCATGTTTTAACTTTTTCGATCCGGAGTAAGGTTTTTCCCGTGCAGGTTCCGGCGTAAAATTTTCGATACAATATTCGTTTCGGTAAATCGATAAAACCCGTACTTTCGAGAAACAGGATTTTTTGATTAAACTAATATATTATTTTCTCGTAATACGTGTAATCAAAGCGCAAAATGTATAGATTTGGACCGATTTGGATCTGTTTTCTCAAATAAACGTAATATTTTATATCCGGTATGATCCAACGGGGTATCATTATTTCGTAAATATAAATAGCCTTTGCCGTATTTTATTTTGTACGGATAATCATTTGCAGTCAGTAAATTATATAATTCTCAGAGAAAATACATTATATTTATATAAGTTCTTGAGAATCAAAACGATACACGATACAAACACTTTCGATAAACTTTCATATTCTTATTACATACATATAATTAAATATAGGTAATAACATAGCAATAACAAATGATCATTATCACGATTATTATAACCCAATGATTACGGTCCTAATGTTTTAATAAATTATCACTACAACCCAATTACTCGGTCATACGTTCCGATTCTTATATATTCGCAACTCAGAATCCCAAAATTATCATCTAGACGCCACATATATACAACGATTATCATTTCAAGATATATCATTCTTCGGCCCAAGTTTCGATATCGAATATACACGTAACACAAAAGTGAAAACACTAGAAAATGGATCGGAAACTTACCTCAAGCCTGATCATATTCGTATTGACCTTTTGACTATCTAACCAATGTTTTCTTGAAAATTACACACGAAAGTTATAGGGACGAAATTTACCAGATTGCCGATTTGTATTTATAAAACTCTACAAGTTCTAATAAAAATGATAAAAAAATACACATATGATCTATATATAGTATTTTGAAACTCTAATTCCTAACCTACAAGTTATATGTATTGAAATCTGATCTAAATTTTAGGCACAATAGTCTAATTAAATTTTATATCCTTATCCTTATCAAATTTTAATCATTTTTCTCTTATTCTTCTAATAAAGATATAATTTGTTTTATGATTTATTTTAATAACTTTTTGTAAGAATTTTATATCATAACTATAATAAAAATAAAAACAGTCATTACTAGTCAAAGTTTTTGCATTTTTTCACAATTTTTATTGCACTGTATTTCAATTATCATGGATAATACTTTTTATGTTTTTAATTTTTTTATTATTGTTAAGATGTGGTATCTATCATGTTTAATAATATAACATCATAAATATTCATTTTGTATTTTCTTATTACGCATGTCTTAATCTTTTTGTTCTAGTATCGATATTTTTTAAATATGTTGGTTTACATCTCAAATTCTTTTTTCCTTTCTTTTTTCCCTTATTGTTTGGCATTAAAATCTCATATGTTAAATGCTTGGAGGAGGTACCTTAACATTTCTGGTATTTTGGGTTCCTAATTTTCTATTTGGCCTTACTGCTGGGCTAGCAGGCCCATCATTTGCAAGGCGCGATTATTTATTTGTAAAATTAACAAAAGAAAATACCTCATATTTAAGAGGAAAAAATAGAATTTTGAACAGATCTTATAATAATATGGGTGATTGTTAAAATTAATTTTTTTAAAAAAAATATATTTCCAAATGGGAAACTAAAATATATTGAATAATCGAGTAATATTTCATGGAATCATTATTGTAAATGAAATGTTACATATTAGAAAAATATTTGTTCAACTTTTTTAGAATTTAATAAAACAAATATGCATTTGAGTAAGGTTATAAAAATAAAATTTGGAATTGTTATTTGGTACCCCTTTCATCCGATTTTCTTCGTCTTGTTTAAGAAAATAATCCATATAAAAAAAACTTAGTTCAAATATAATTTAGAAGTGTTACCTTTATATCAATTTCAATGAAAAAAATTACTTCTGTACATTGCATCAGTTTTATACTATAATTCTAATAAGTTGTGTGGTAAATTGATATGTCTTCCACTTTAATGGTTCAAGCAAATTGAAAAAAAAAATTGGGACACCATCCTCAGCTACTCCAATATTTCCAACTACCTACTTTTTTATTTCAATATTTGTATTTATTTTAACTTATTTTTCTTTTTTATTTGAAATGTTAATATAAATATATGTAATAGCCCGACTTTTCGGACTATTCATTCTATATTAAAATTAAAATTAAATGAATTTATTAATCCAAAATTCTATTACAAAGTTGGCTATTACAAAAGCACAACTATCGATGATTCAAAAGTCAATATACTTTAATGTTAAGTAATCGAACTCTAATGCTATCCAACTCGATTATTACACCGAACCTGAAAACTGTATGTAATGAGATATACAACCATAATAATCGATCTAACTAATAGAGTCAAATAACATACACATATAATAAAGATGAGATAATAAATTCGATACGATGCAGGATACAAACACTTTCGATAAACTTTCATATTCTTATTACATACATACAATTCAATATAGATAATAACATAACAATAACAAATGATCCTTATCACGATTATTATAACCCAATGATTACGGTCCTAATGTTTTAATAAAGTATCACTACAACCCACTTACTCAGTCGTACGTTCTGATTCTTATATATTCGCAACTCAGAATCCCAAAATTATCATCTAGACGCCACATATATACAACAAATATCATTTCAAAATATATTATTCTTCAACCCAAGTTTCGATATCGAATATACACATAACACACAAGTGAAAACACTAGAAAATGGATCGAAAACTTACCTCAAGCCTGATCATATTCGTATTAGCATTTTGACTATCTAACCAATGTTTTCTTGAAAATCACACACGAAAGTTATAGGGAAGAAAAACACTTTTCAAAAAGTCCAAAATCAATGAATTCAAACATACGATGAATTTCTAAGAAATTTACCAGATTCCCGATTTGTATTTATAAAACCCTACAAGTTCTAATAACAATGATGAGAAATACACATATGATGTATATATAGTATTTTGAAACTCTAATTCCTAACCTACAAGTTATATGTATTGAAATATGATCTAAATTTTAGGCACACAAGTCTAATTAAATTTTATATCGTTATCCATATCAAATTTTAATCATTTTTTTTCTTATTCCTGTAATATAGATATAATTTGTTTTACGATTTGTTTTAATAACTTTATGTAAGAATTTTATATCGTAACTATAATAAAAATAAAAACGGTCATTACTAGTCAAAATTTTTACATTTTTTCACAATTTTTATTGCATTGTATTTTAATTATCATGAATAATACTTTTTATGTTTTTACATTATTTTATTATTGTTAAAATGTAGTATCTATCATGTTTAATAAGATAACATCATAAATATTCATTATCTTGTGAGTAAGTGAATGCAAAATAATTTGTAAGTTGTTGGGTATCATAATATGGATTCATGGTTTTATTGTGGGATAATTAGAATCAATTAAGTGTTTTTATTTGCAAGCCAATAAATTTATGATATTTTGTTGTGATTCGTCTAACTTGTTGGGCCTATCATCGAAATATATCCGAAATTATTAAAATTGGCATTAAGATATACATGTAAACTAAGTCTAGATCCATGTCCAAAAGGCTTTAAGGCCCAACTCATCTATATGATTTCGAAGTAAATAAATAAAATAGAATTAGTACGAACATATTATTTTCTATATATATACATGCATAAACAAATCTTAATTTCATACCCGTTTCAGTCACATTGTTTTTTCTCTTTGCTCTTTCTCTTTCGGCCGCCTCATTCATGAGTTCACAAATCCCAAATCGAGATCCAAATATATCTTTCTCTCTTTAAGTCTTTATTTTTTTTCCAATCAACGCGATAGTGATTATGATGTATCATTTTTATCTCTTAATTAGTATTTGAAATTTAAACCAACGATCTTTTCCCAAAAGACCAATTATAAAAAAAACTAATATTTATGAGTGTTTATATTCATCTTCGGTTGTTGTTTTTGCTTATTGTTTATATTAAATAATGAAGAAAGTGCTCCATAAATATTGAGAAAGACGACGACTTGAAGGTATCATTTTGTAAGTTTTTTATATGTTTATCTCTTTATTTGATATAACTCTGTATTTATTTTTTGATTAACATTTTATACTTGAGATTGCTATCAGATTTGATAGAAAATCGAACCTTTTTGAGCTTATATGATATATAGTCGATTTTTTTTGTCCGATTAAAAATTATTACGTTCACTTGGATTTTTTTTAGATTTTGAATTTTTAGCTATTTTCGTACCTTTTATACCTCATATGTTATATAATATTGACTTGCTTACTGTTAGAATAATTTTCTTTTACGGGTAGTGATATTATATGCATAATCATGTATCTGATGAACATTTAACTTCTTTCTAACCGTGTGGAAATTTTGTATGTCATATAGCTATCATGACCAGGTTCTTTCCCAAATTCAATGGAATACTCTGATCCGACTCTTTCTATCCCAAATTCAATGGGTTACTATAATCCTGCTTTTCCCAACAGTGAAGAACATCATCCTCGGCCATTCTCAAATAATCCAATTCTTAATCTTGGAGTTGGTAATGATATGAGTAATTTTTTTCATCTTGGATTTGGTAATCGCATGAGTAATGGGGGTCAGTCTGGTGGAAGCAATGTTGGTCAGTCTGGTGGAAGCAATGTTGATCAGTCTGGTGGAAGTAGTGTTGGTCAGTTTGTAAGTCGTAGGCCACGAGGACGTCCTCGTAAAGATTGATTTAGAGAGCTTCATTCTCTATCAATTTAATTTATTTTCCAATAACATTTAATGTAATAGTGATGTAGTGGTCTATCCATTTTAGTCTGTGATATACTACATTCTAGTTATTTATATTTTCAGTAATTTTTATATTTAATTTTGGAGATATTTGTATAAAAGTTTTACTACAAAACTTATTATTTGATTCGATTTTATGTGGTGATTTTCCTCACGAGCATGTCCTTTTTACATATCTATATACTATTTATTTCAGGTTTAGATGTTTTTTCTAACGGGGAACGTCTTTAATGGCTCTAAATTTCATTTGATTTTATTATAGATGTTTTTTCCCTTATTACGCACGTCTTAATCTTTTTGTTCTAATATCAATATTTTTTAAATATGTTGGTTTACATTCCATTATTTTTTTTCTTTTTTTTCCTCTTATTTTCGCATGAAGATCCCATTTGTTAAATGCTTGCAGGAGGTACCTTTACATTTCTGGTATTTTGGCTTCCTAATTTTCTATTGGGCCTTAATGTTGGGCTAGCAGGCCCAGCATTCATGTCATTTGCAAGGGCAACTACTTATTTGTAAAATTAACAAAAGAAAGTACATCATATTTAAGGGGAAAAAATAGATTTTTGAACAGATCTTATAATAATATGGGTGATTGTTAAAATTATTTTTAAAAAAAAAATTACATTTCCAAATAGGAAAATAAAACATAATGAATAATCGAGTAATATTTCATGGAATCATTATTGTTAATGAAATAATACATATTAGAAAAATTATTGTTCAACTTTTTTAGAATTTAATAAAACAAATATTCATTCGAGTAAGGTTATAAAAATAAAAATTGGCATTCTTATTTGGTACTTCTTCCATCCGATTTTCTTCGTCTCATTTAGGAAATAATGCATACAAAGAAAACTTAGTTCAATTATAATTTTGAAGTGTTACCAATATATTAATTTCAAAGAAAAAATTTACTTCAAAACATTGCATTAGTTTTATACTATAATTATAGTAAGTTTTTTTATAAATTGATATGTCTTCCACTTTGATGGTTCAAGAAAATTGAAAAAAAAGACTTGGGACACCATTTCAAAAAAAAACTACTCCAATATTTTCAACTACCTACTTTTTGTATTTCAATATTTATATTTGTTTTAACTTATTTTTCTTTTTTATTTGAAATTTTAATATAAATATATGTAATAGCTCGACTTTTGGACTATTCATTCTATATTAAAACAAAAATTAAATGAATTCATTATCCAAAATTCTATTACAAAGTTGACTATTACAAAAACACAGCTACCGATGATTCGAAAGTAAATATACTTTAATGCTATGTCATTGAACTCCAATAGTATCCAACTCAATTATTACGCCGAACCTGAAAAACTGTATGTAATGAGATATACAACCCTAATGGAAACCAATCGATCTTACTAATACAATCAAATAACATACACATATAAAAAAATGAGATAATCTACATGATACGAAACACGACACGAACACTTTTGCTTCTTATCACGATTATTACAACCCAATGATTATGGTCCTGAATTTTTGGAAAATTGTCACTACAACCCACTTACTCGGTCATACATTCCGATTCTAATATATTCGCACTTCAGAATCTCAAAATTATCATCTAGACGCGACATATATACAACAAATATCATTTCAAAATATATCATTCTTCAGCCCAAGTTTCGATATCGAATATACACGTAACACACAAGTGAAAACACTAGAAAATGGATCGAAAACTTACCTCAAGCCTGATCATATTTGTATTAGCCTTTTGACTAACTAACCAATGTTTTCTTGAAAATTACACATGAAAGTTATAGGGACGAAATTTACCAGATTGCCGATTTGTATTTATAAAACTCTACAAGTTCTAATAACAATGATGAGAAATACACATATGATCTATATATAGTATTTTGAAACTCTAATTTCTAACCTACATGTTATATGTATTGTAATCTGATCTAAATTTTAGGCGCACTAATCTAATTAAATTTTATATCCTTATTCTTATCAAATTTTAATCATTTCTCTTTTATTCTTCTAATAAATATATAATTTGTTTTATGATTTGTTTTGTTAGGTCACACTTTCACTGTAGAGGGGGTGAATACAGTGTTTATTACAATCAAATCAAACTTCAAGAACTTATGTAACAGAAAACAAACTTTATTTAAACAATAAACTCTGTTACAATCTGGAACTGTTATCTCTCAGTGATGAACAAAATATCACGAGAGCTGCTAGGGTTATATATAAATAATATTCTCGATAATGATAACACTTATAGTGTAAACCCTATGTCTGTGTTTATATACTACACAGTTACAAGATATTCGCTAATTGATATGGAATATAATTCTGCTTCCTAAAATATATCAATCAGATATCTTCTATTCCAAGTATTCCATTCTTCACGGAATTCCTTCTTCATGCATATCTCTTCTTATGTTTATCTTGATCTTCTTAACTTTAATCAGCTACTGTCCTTATTTGATCGTCCTTCAGCACTTAAGTTCTGATATCTATCTCCTGATAACATAAGTACTGATATCCCTTAAGTTCTGACTTCCAGTATAAGTACTGATCAGTTAAGTACTGATTTGTTCTGTTCAAATAAGATCTGAAATCTAAACATAAAACATATTAGCCATGACATTATCAAATATATCTAACAATCTCCCCCAACTTGTAAATTAACAAAATATACAAGTTTAACAGATATTTGATGATGTCAAAAACATTAAGTACAAATGCATGAGAAATAGACAAGATAACTACAACTTACAGTCCTTAAAGTTTTTACCAATTCAACTTCTGATAACAACTTCAATCTGTATAAATATCAGAATTTAAGCAGTTGTAGATCTTCGACTTGGCTTCATCATTTTCTGATCTCTCTGATGTCAGGAGTTGTTCTGAGATAATTCTTCAACAAACATTTCTCAGCATATCTGAGTTCATCAATCATTCTCCGTTTGACATCTTTAAGCTCTGCAGTATCTTCACCAGTTTGAAATATTGCAGCTCTGAGATCATTAATCTTTGCTTTTCTCAACTCCCGATCTAGTCTTATGACATAAGCTTTGTTAGACTCTAGATTGAATTCAAGCCCCTTAATACCAAGATATGTTCTGATCTGTGCAGTATTAGGCTTCATATCAACAATATCACCATTGTGATTTCTGTACTTTGGAACATATCTGCTGTCAGACTTAACAGAATAAAGTCTTTTCTGTCTCTGAATCTGTTCCTTTAAGTAGTTTGCAGCAGTCTCTGTTATTCTGTCATCCACTTGAAGTAAGAATAATACATGCTCCAATTCTTCAAAATACTTCAATGGAATGGCATTTTGTCTTATATGATAAACCCTACCATCTGTCATGAAATACAACATGATGTATTCTTTCAAGTAGGTATGGTAAACCATCTGTACAGATTCTAGTTGATTCAATCTCTCAGGAGTTGCTCCAATACCTGGTTCACTCAAGGAAGTTGGATCATCGGTAGTGTTGTGTACTCTTCTTTCATCAGTACTTCCCAATCCAGTTTTATCTCTAGCTTCCTTTCCAGTAACTACTCTTGCTTCAAAACCACTTGAAGTAGTCTTCAAAGATTGAGTCTGTTTTGCTTTAGTGAATCCTGGTAGGAGTGTTTTAGATTTATTTTCTGATATCAAGTTAACTTGAGCACTGTCAGAGGTTACTTGCTTCTTCTGAATATCAGAACTTACAATTTCTTGACTCTGAACAACTTGAGCCATGTCAGAGGTTGTTTTAAGAACTTTTCTTGAAGTCAGAGCAAGATTATCTTTTCCATCAGTAATTTCTTCTTCCTCAGGAGGTACATAAGGCTTGATAGGTTCACCAACCTTTTCTTTACCCTTGGATCTTGGATCTATCTGTGGTTGTGATCTAGCCAAAGTTTCTTCAGTATGTATCCTTTCTTTGATCACAATGCCTTTAGGTTTTGGAAGTAACTTTTTACCAGAAGCTTCAGATTTAGATGTGACTTTCTCTGATTTAAGTCTGGCTTCTTCTTCCTTTAAACTTTCCAAGTCCATCCCTGGATTTTCTTGAAGAAATAACTGTCTTGACATTTCCTCATCAAGATCTAGAAGTTCATCAGAACTTATCCTTTTACCAGCAGCAGAACTTATTCTTTTCCCAGTATCAGAACTTGTTCTGTGACTAGCTTGTCTTGATGTAAACCTTCTACCTTGACTATGACCACCACCCATTCCAGAGTTTCCTTGGTCATCTTTTCCATCATCCTTTCCTTGCAGTGACTTGTTGGTTTTGCATTTGGACTTAATTACCTTCTCCCCCTTTTTGGCATCAGCAGGTAATAAAAGAGAGATAAGTAGTTCCACTGAGGTCTGGATTTCAGTAAGTTGCGATTGCTGAGAAGCTTGATTTGTCAGAATTTGATCAATCTGAGCTTGTTGCTTCTCTTGAGTTTTCTCAATATAAGCAACCCTGTCAATGGTAGGTTGGAAGAACTTTTTCTTATCAAGTTTCCAAACTTGTTCCTGTTTAATAAAGTTCTCCTGAATCTTGTGTAGCTCTGCATGAGTGTTGGAATGAAGACCTTGTAGATGTTTAGTACTCAATGCAGTGACTCTAAGCTGGATTTTAAAATCATCAGAATGTAACATTTCATCAGCTTTAGTCAAGTGCTCAGCAAGATGTAAAGCATTTGGAACACATGAAACTGAGTTCCATTCCTTAGTCCACTCCTGACCTGCAGGAGTTTCACTCCAAGGTACTGGTGCATCCCTGATAACAAACTCCTTTAGCAGTTCAGACTTAGGAGGAGTATGTCCTGAAGGACCTGCTTCATCAGCATCTACAGTTGTAGCAGCTTCACCAGTATCTCCAACATTTGCAGCATCAGAACTTAAAGAATCAGTATCTTCTGATAAGACAACTGTATGAGTAGCAATGGAGGCTTCAACATCCTCTAATTGCTGATCTGATACTAAGTTCTGATCAACAGCCATATCCTGATGCTCACCTAAAATATGATCATCATCTTGATGTAGAGAAGGTGTTAGTGATAACTCAGGAGTTTGAACAGCATCAGTAACAGGTGTTGTAGAAGGATTATTTGCTGTTGGAGCTTCTAGAAAAAGTATTTCAGGCACAACCAAGTTCTGAATATCAATTTCAGCACTTGTGCCTGGATCAACAAGAGATATAGAAGGTGAATTAGCCTTGTCAGATACTGGTTCCTGAGATGGAGTTGATGGAGAAGAAGTGACTGGAGCAAATTCCTTGTCTTGTGAGATCAGAGATTCCTGATCCCCTTCCTTAGCTGCTTCCTCCTCATCATCTGAAACTGGCCTCTGTGCCCTCTGTTTCTTGTACTTTCTTGTTGATTTGGATTCCTTGGGAGTTGCAGGAACCGTCATACGTCTAAGCCTCTTGAGAAGCCTAGAACCCCCAATTGCAGAAGCCTTCTGAGAAGTTGCCTTCTCAGCTTCATCTATCATAGGTTCTGAAGAAGGAATCTGATCCTCAGAATCTGATTCATCTCTCAAAGTAATCCTCCTCTTCTTCTGAGATGTTTGAGGAACAGTCTTTGTTCTCTTTGGCTTAGAGGATGTAGGCTTCACAGTAGGTGCTGAAGAAGAAGGTTGAGCAGTCTGTGAAGTGGAGAGATAGGATTTGAGATAAGTTCTGAGGGTAGGTTGAGTAGAATGAGAGGTAGGGACTGAGGTTGATGGATTATGGTTATGGTGAGTTGGTTGAACATTTGAGTAAACAGATTTGTAAGTAGCAGGATCAGCATTTACCAGAATCTGTTTCACAGACTGAGGAATCTGTAATTGTCTCACCATTGATTTCTTTGTGTCAGCATTTATCAGGTCGTTAAAGTACCTTTTTGCAACCTTAAAAGGTGGGGTTTGAGTGCTGACTAACTGAGGTTCAGCAGTACAATACGTATAAATAAGTTGACAGAATCTAGCAAAATAAACAACATCTCGATCCTCTGTCATCCTATCCCCAATAAAACCAATTATTCCAGTTGCAAAATCAAAATGAGTTTGATGGATAATAGCATACCCGATGTGCTGACTCAGAATTGGGATGGCATCAAAATTTGAACACTTGTTGCCAAAAGCCTTGGTGATGCAATCGAAGAAGAAACTCCATTCTCTTCTGATATTAGCCCGTTTCAACTGTCCAAGTTTCGTCAGACTCTTTTCATATCCCAAATCAGTCATTAACCCCCGAAGGTCTGATTCCTCTGGTATAGAGAAGGTACAATCTTCTGGAAGATGTAATGCTCTTCGTACTGTACCAGGAGTGACTACATAGGAAGAATCACCCACTTGGAAGATAATACTGGGAGTTCCTCGTTTACCACCATCATCAAAAACTCCAGTCCTCCAGAACCGCGGTAATTGTTGACTTGAAAATAATTCAGGCTGAGTTAAGGCGTACCCAACCTCACTATGTGCAAGAAGATCTTGCACAAAATGCAATTCAGATGGAGCTTCAGCATGATCAAGAATTGCAGCATAGTTGTTTGGAACAAACTTTGCTCCATCAATGATTAAATCCTTTGGTGCCATGTGAAAAAATATTGAAATTCAAGTATGCCTGTTAGGTGTGTGAGATAATGTCTGTATGAAAAACCAACGTGAGAAAGAATGAGAAAGAGAGTAAAAGTAAGAAGAGAGATAAAGTATAAAGAAAGTAAAAGATTAAAGAAATCTTCTCTCTGTTGTTCTTATACTCGAAGAAAAATGTTACCGTTGGACACCTGTCAGACATGCAGTAATAACGGATAGTTACTGGGCTCGAGAAAACAGGAATGATTACTTATCCAGTTGCCTTGATTCAAGGAAAAACCATTTCAGTTATCAAGAGACACAGGTTTAATTCAAAATTAAAACCGTTAGCACTGATTGAATTGTTTTTCACTGCAACATTAATATTCTGAAAATGAATCATGTTAAAAATGACCGAGATAATTTCGATGAATAAGTGCTGACAAAGAATCAGAACTTAAATAAAGAAAAAATTTAAATGGTCATCAGAATATCAAGCAGGATTTAACAACACAGATAAAATAACTCAGAGACAAAATCTTGAAGTAAAAATAGTTTTCATTAATATATCAAGTCAATACATATATGAAATAGAAATTACATCAATACAAGATTTTCCCTAAGCTTCTAATCCTAACGTCAACAGCTTTAGTTCTAGCTAAGAAGCCTGACAAAGCTGAGGATGAGGAAGAACAGGAAGAAGACGAGATTAAGTCATCCTCCTCTTCCTATCTTCGACAAACAAGATAGCGAGTCGAATGATTCGCTCTTGCTGACGGATAGCTTCCCGCCTTTCCTCCTCCAGGCGCTCCAGATGGTGATGGTAATCCATCTCGAAGAATAGAAGGTGAGCCAGCACCTCCTGTGGGACAGAGTCCCAGATCTCCTCAGGAATGGCTGTTATATGCCACTCCTGCCGCCACTTGGCACAACTGAGCTCCATTGTGAAGGTTTGTGTGTTCAAAAACATGTTGTATCGAACCATTGTGTTTTTGACAGAAGAAGGAGGATAAGTGTGTGAGAAGAATGTGATGGAAAGACTGATGTGAAGTGGTTGCATATATAGGCATGAGAATGCCAAGAGACACAAAGATATTGAATGCAGACAGGTAGAATTAATTCTACCTCGTCTCCCTAGACTTTGAAAAAGAATAACAGTCATTGGAAAAGGAATGTACACATGTAACAAGAGTGAACTGTTCAAGGACGAGTGCCATTATGTTTTAACCATAGACTATTAATCTTCCACTTCAACATTTCGAAATTAATCTGAGACTGTTACCAAATTTTACTCACAGATAAGTCAAGTAAAGGGTTAGACTGAAAAATCAGAAATTAGACCTATACCAGAACTTAACAGTCATCAGAACATAATGTCTTAACTCGAACAAGGAATATCTATCTTAGTAAATACTCATACAAGTTCTTAGTTATGAATGTCAGAACTTAATCATCAGAACGTGTAACTAGAACTTGTCCTCAGAATTTGTGCAGAAGTGACACAATGACTGTTTATCTAAAATAACATAGACCACCACAGAAATTTCATCATTCATATGGAGTGATGTGTGTGTGCATTAAGCTAAATAACAGACAAAGAGTAAAGTCTGATCTACTTCAGTACATCTTAGAAATAAGTCATAATTAAAATTTTGCTAAAGAGCTGTCATTATCCTGAAACCTACTGATAAATGAGTTCATGCATGATTTCACCTCTACTGTTTTTGTGCTAATTTTATGCATCTTTTGAAATTTTATTTTACAGAGGCTTCTCAGTGTAAGTGAGTCACGACTGTTTATCAGAATTTATGCTATTATCAGAGTATTTCTCCAGTAATCATAGAGTGTGAAAAGTCACCAAGAAAATATTTTGCTTTTCTAATGCATATTTACTTAATACCAGCAATGCACTTGGGTCGTCCCTTTCACATTTTTACTCTAGATCTCAAAGGAGTACCTGATATCATTTTTTTGATTATTGTTCTTCTTCTTTTGATAAGTGAGGTTTATCAGCACTTAGTACATTCAGCAGTTTTACTAGAATCAGAACTTAAACAGATGAGTAGCATTATTCTAATTTGTGACTTAGTAATAAGATATACAAAGTAAACTTAACTAAGCTCAGTTATCAGAATTTGCTTGTGTCATAAGATTTCCACAGAAATAATTACTTCTTTCATGGGATCATTTGTTTATTGAAGACTAGTAGGTCAGTATCTAGCACAGTTATCCTCATAGGATTGAATAGTTACTGAAACAGACATCTCACTTATCAGAGTTTAGAAACATATATCAGACAACAGTCAGTACTTAAAGACATTTATCAATTAATGCACAGAATATACAAAGAGATTAATTCTGTAAATACTGATCATAAAGTCTGATAACATAGAACAAGTTTAAGCAGATTTAGAGAAAGAACCTGAAATCATTCCAAGTTCATTTACCAATTTTGAAAAGGTAGCTTCACATAGTGGTTTTGTGAAGATATCTGCTACTTGTTGATCTGTGGGAACAAAATGCAATTCCACTGTACCTTCATCCACATGTTCCCTGATGAAATGGTACCTGATGCTGATGTGCTTTGTCATAGAGTGTTGAACTGGATTACCTGTCATAGCAATAGCACTTTGATTATCACAGTAAATAGGGATTTTGAAATACGTTAACCCATAATCTAGTAACTGATTCTTCATCCAAATAATCTGTGCACAGCAGCTTCCTGCAGCAATATACTCTGCTTCTGCAGTTGATGTGGAAATTGACTTTTGTTTCTTGTTATACCAAGAAACCAACCTGCCTCCAAGAAATTGGCAGCTACCACTAGTGCTTTTCCTGTCAATTTTGCAACCTGCAAAATCTGCATCTGAGTAACCTATTAATTTAAAATCTGATTCTCTAGGATACCATAATCCTAGATCAGCTGTTCCTTTAAGATACTTAAAGATTCTTTTTACAGCTGTTAAGTGAGGTTCTCTTGGATCTGCTTGAAATCTTGCACAAAGACAGGTAGCAAACATGATATCTGGTCTACTAGCAGTTAGATAGAGAAGTGAGCCAATCATACCTCTGTAATCAGTAATATCTACTGAATTACCAGTATCCTTATCCAGTTTTGTTGCAGTGGCCATGGGAGTGGATGCACTTGAACAGTCTTGCATTCCAAATTTTTTCAGCAAGTTTCTGGTGTACTTAGATTGACAAATAAAAGTTCCTTCTTCACTCTGCTTGACTTGAAGGCCCAGAAAATAACTAAGTTCTCCCATCATACTCATCTGATATCTTGACTGCATTAGGTTGGCAAACTTTTTGCAAAGTTTGTCATTTGGAGACCCAAAAATAATATCATCAACATAAATCTGGATCAAAAGTAAGTCCTTGCCATGGTTGAGATAGAACAATGTTTTGTCAATAGTTCCTCTGTTGAATCCACTTTCCAGAAGAAACTGAGCTAAAGTCTCATACCATGCTCTAGGAGCTTGCTTAAGTCCATAAAGTGCTTTATCAAGCCTGTAGACATAATCTGGATGTTTAGAATCTACAAAGCCTGGAGGTTGTTCAACATATACTTCCTCTTCCAATTCTCCATTGAGAAAAGCACTTTTCACATCCATTTGAAAGACAGTAAACTTTTTGTGAGCAGCATAAGCCATGAATATCCTTATGGCTTCTAACCTAGCAACTGGAGCAAATGTTTCATCATAATCAATTCCCTCCTGTTGAGAATATCCTTTTGCAACCAGCCTTGCCTTGTTCCTTACAATTATGCCATCACTGTCAGTTTTGTTTCTGAATACCCACTTTGTACCAACAACCGATCTATTCTTGGGTCTTGGCACTAAGGTCCAGACTTTGTTTCTTTCAAATTTATTCAACTCTTCCTGCATTGCTTGCACCCAATCAGCATCTTGAAGAGCTTCTTCCACTTTCTTTGGCTCAGACTGAGAGAGAAAAGAATTGTAAAGACATTCATTCGAAGTACCTGTTCTAGTTCTGACACCTGCCTCAGGATTTCCAATTATTAAATCAGGTGTATGTGATTTTGTCCACTTCCTTGCAGATGGAAGATTTTCTCTAGAACTGGATGCTCCCCCATGATTCATGCTGTCTTCGGTTTCATTTTCTGATGCTCCCCCTGAAACTATGCTCTCTGAGTTGGATCCTTCAGTATTTAGATTTTCAGCACTGTCAGTACTTGGCTTATCAGAACTTGACGAATCAGAATTTGAAGAGCCAGATGTATGTTCTGATGCTTCTTGAGATGTGATAATATCTTGAGTATGCTCCCCCTGCATTGGTGCATCTTCCTTTGACGTAATTACTACAGTTTCAATAACATCAGAGTTTAATCCATCAGAATTTACAGTATCAGGACTTAGACTGTCAGGACTTGAGGTATCAGAATATGAATCTTCATTTTCAAATCTCAGCTTATCATGATCAATGCAATCTTCAAGTCCAGTGATCTTCTTGTCATCAAAAGAGACATTGATAGATTCCATGACCACTTTTGTTCTCAAATTATAGACTCTGAAGGCTTTTGTAGAAAGTGGATATCCTACAAAGATTCCCTCATCAGCTTTTAGATCAAACTTGGATAGCTGTTCAGGATGAGTCTTGAGAACAAAAAACTTACATCCAAATACATGAAAGTATTTGAGATTTGGCTTTTTGTTCTTCACCATCTCATATGGTGTTTTTCCATGCTTGTTAATGAGTGTTGCATTTTGAGTAAAACAAGCAGTCTGCACAGCTTCAGCCCAGAAATAGGTTGGAAGCTTTGCTTCTTCAAGCATTGTTCGTGCAGCTTCAATTAGAGTTCTATTCTTCCTTTCAACAACTCCATTTTGCTGTGGAGTTCCAGGAGCAGAAAATTCCTGCTTTATTCCATGATTTTTGCAGAACTCTTCCATTATCAAATTCTTGAATTCAGTGCCATTATCACTCCTCAAAATTTTCACAGAATCTTTGATCAATTTATCCAGATGTTTGACATGATCAATCAGAATAGATGCAGTTTCACTTTTTGTGTGCAAGAAATACACCCATGTGTATCTGGTGAACTCATCTACTATGACCAACGCATATTTCTTCTTTGCAATAGACATGACATTCACTGGACCAAATAGATCAACATGAAGTAGATAATAAGGTTCAAGAATTGATGATTCAGTCTTGCTCTTGAACGAAGATTTTCTTTGTTTAGCCTTCTGACATGAGTCACAAAGACCATCAGGAACAAACACTGATTTTGGCAGTCCTCTCACAAGATCTTTCTTGATCAGTTCATTTATCTTGTTGAAGTTTAAATGAGAGAGTTTCTTGTGCCAATTCCAGCTTTCTTCAGTTGAGGCTCTACTCACTAAACAGATTGCAGAACCATCAGAACTTGTTGAAAGCTTAGCTTCATAAATGTTACCACGCCTGAATCCCTTCAGAACAATTTTTCCTTTAGATTTATTAACTATTTCACAATGTTCTGCAAAGAAATCAACATGATAACCTCTGTCACAGATTTGACTTATACTCAGTAAGTTGTGTTTAAGTCCTGAGACCAGAGCTACATCTTTAATAATGACATTCCCAAGATTGATATTGCCATATCCCAAAGTTTTTCCAATGTTGCCATCTCCATAAGAAACACTTGGGCCAGCTTTCTCCACAAAGTCTGATAGCAGGGCCTTATTTCCAGTCATATGTCCTGAACATCCACTGTCCAGAACTAAAATATTTTTCCTGTTGCCCTGCAATCAAAAAGACCACTAATTATTAGTTTTAAGGACCCAGACTTGCTTGGATCCTTTGGCCTTTTTAGGTTTGTTAACATTTGCAGCGGATTTAACATCAGATTTTATGTTAACAGTTTTCTTATCAGAACTTATACTAGAAGGAACAACAGAAACTTTCTTTAAAGAAGGTTTTATTTGATAATAATCATAGTACAAACTATGATATTCCTTACAAGTATAAATGGAATGCCATAAACTACCACAATGAAAACAAGGATTTTGTGGTTTGTATCTAACAGACTGACTCTTAACTCCTGACTTTGTAGATAAGGAGTTAATATTCTTATTCTTCCTGCAAAAAGAAGCCAGATGGTTAGAACTTCCACAGTTATGACATGCTTTCCTAGGAGCATCAGGAACAGATTTATAGTTATTGCTTTTATTCACACCTTCCTTTCCATTCCTGTTTTTCCTAGGTGATTTTACCTTGTTTGCATTCTTAACATGTTTCAGCTTATGCTTAAGCTGCTTCTTTGTCATTAAGCCTATGTTAACTTCAGCTGTCTTTTCCTGTTTTAGTTTGTCAGAAGCTAATTCCTTTTTAACTTCTGATTTCTCATTTTCGGATTTTTCAGTTACAAATTTAACAGGTTTTAACTTCGGCTTTTGCTTATCAACAGGCTTAATTTCTACAGTTCCTTTTTTATTTTCTCCATAGCCTAAGCCCTCTTTCCAGTTTTCACTGCTTAGCAAATTTTGAGTTGTTTTGCCAGAGTTAGTCCAAGTTCTGATAATCTCTCTCTCCTTTTCTAACTCAGTTTTTAGAGATTCATTCATTTTTAGCACTTCATCCCTAACATAAAAAGCATCATCTCTATCCTGCTGAGTTTGATGAAACATGACTAACTCTTTTTCTAAGAAATCATTTCTTTTCCTAAAAGCAAGATTTTCAGAAGTTAATCTTTCACATGTTAAAGTTTGATCTCTATAACTAACAAACATGGTTTTAAGATATCTTCTCAACTCATTAATATCATCAGTATGAAAAGCATAAGTAGTCTGAGGTACCTTTGTTTCAGCAGCTTCAGAACTGCTCTCAGAACTTGATTTATCAGCATTTGCCATCAATGCATAGTTCTCCTCACTTTCAGAGTCTGAGGTGTCTGTCCAGCTTTTCTGCTTTGTGACAAGAACTTTGCCTTTGTCATTCTTGGTCTTCTTGCAATCAGGAGATATGTGGCCTTTCTCACCACAATTATAACATTTAACATTAGCGTAATCTCCTCTGTCAGACTTTCCTCCTCTTCCTTCAGATCTTCTGAAATTCTTCTTATCAGAACTTATGCCTTTCCTGGAAAACTTCTTTCCCTTCCTGAACTTCCTGTATGCAATCTTTGTGATTCCTTTCACCATAAGAGCACACAGCTTCATCATCTCCTCATCAGCATCAGTTTCAGGCAAGCTTTCAGAATCTGAGTCATCATCACTCTCAGAACTTGATGACTCAGTATCAGATTTTATGATAAGAGCTTTACCCTTATCTTTCTTTGAGGAAGGTGGTTTGGGGGATTCCTCTTCAACCTTGAGAGCAACTGTTCTTGACTTTCCTCATTTCCTCTTGCTTCTTTGTTCCATCTCAAGTTCATGAGTCTTGAGCATTCCATAGATTTCATCAAGAGTTGTTTCATCAAGATTGTAGTTGTCTCTTATTGTTGTTGCCTTCAAATCCCAACATTCAGGAAGAGCTAACAGGAATTTGAGGTTTGTATCTTCAAGATCATACTCCTTATTTACTAATGACAAGTCATTCAAGAGTTTGACAAATCTATCATATACATCAGTCAATGACTCATTAGTCCTAGAGTCAAAGTGTTCATACTCTTGAGTGAGTATTGTCTTCCTGTTCTTCTTAACTGTTTCAGTTCCTTGACACCTTGTCTCCAGTGCATCCCATATCTCCTTAGCAGTCTTGCAGTTGATTACCCTGTTTGACATTACATTATCAATGGCACTATGCAATAAGTGACGTACCTTTACATCCTTAGCAATAGATGCTATATCTTCAGCAGTGTAATCATTCTTTTCCTTTGGTACGGTCATTGCTGCTTCACCTGCAACTACAACAGCGAGCTTGGTAGGTTTGTGAGGCCCTTCCTTGATTCTATCAAGGTATTCTGGATCTGTTGCTTCCAGAAACATGGTCATCCTTACCTTCCATATGGGATATTCAGATGGTCTCAATATGGGAACTCTGATAGTCTCATATCGACTCTGAGTTGATGTCTTTGATGATTCCTCAGTTTTGGTAGGCTTAGTTGGAGTTTCTGTGTCAGACATGATTGTGTTTGGATCTTTAACTGTATGTGTGTTAACAGATAGCTCTGATACCACTTGTTAGGTCACACTTTCACTGTAGAGGGGGTGAATACAGTGTTTATTACAATCAAATCAAACTTCAAGAACTTATGTAACAGAAAACAAACTTTATTTAAACAATAAACTCTGTTACAATCTGGAACTGTTATCTCTCAGTGATGAACAAAATATCACGAGAGCTGCTAGGGTTATATATAAATAATATTCTCGATAATGATAACACTTATAGTGTAAACCCTATGTCTGTGTTTATATACTACACAGTTACAAGATATTCGCTAATTGATATGGAATATAATTCTGCTTCCTAAAATATATCAATCAGATATCTTCTATTCCAAGTATTCCATTCTTCACGGAATTCCTTCTTCATGCATATCTCTTCTTATGTTTATCTTGATCTTCTTAACTTTAATCAGCTACTGTCCTTATTTGATCGTCCTTCAGCACTTAAGTTCTGATATCTATCTCCTGATAACATAAGTACTGATATCCCTTAAGTTCTGACTTCCAGTATAAGTACTGATCAGTTAAGTACTGATTTGTTCTGTTCAAATAAGATCTGAAATCTAAACATAAAACATATTAGCCATGACATTATCAAATATATCTAACATGTTTTAATAATTTTATGTAAGAATTTTATATCATAACTATAATAAAAATTAAAATAGTCATTACTAGTCAAAGTTTTTGCATTTTTTTACAATTTTTATTGCATTGTATTTCAATTATCATGGATAATACTTTTTATGTTTTTACATTATTTTATTATTGTTAAGATGTAGTATCTATCATGTTTAATAAGATAACATCATAAATATTCATTATCTTGTGAGTAAGTGAATGCAAAATAATTTGTAAGTTGTTGGGTATCATAATATGGATTCATGAATTTATTGTGGGATAATTAGAATCAATTCAGTGTTTCTATTTGCAAGCCAATAAATTTATGATATTTTATTGTGATTCGTCTAACTTATTGGACCTATCATCGAAATATATACGAAATTATTAAAATTGTCATTAAGATATACATGTAAAATAAGTCTAGATCCATGTACAAAAGGCTTTAAGGCCCAACTCATCTATATGGTTTCGAAGTAAATAAATAAAATAGAAATAGTACGAACACATTCTTTTTTATATATACATGCATAAACAAATGTTCTAAGTCAAGATATCGACAAGTCAAATGAAGATATGAAGATTGGAGGTATCGACAAGTCATTTTGCATATAGAGAACTCAGAGATATCGACAAGTCAAAATGAAGATATGAAGATTGGAAATATCGACAAGTCAATTTTCTCATTAGAGATCTCAGAGATATCGGCAAGTCAAAATGGTCATAGTGATCTCAGAGATATCGACAAGTCATTTCTACATACAGAGTTTTGGAGATCTCGACAAACCAAGTTTACTTATAGAAAATTCAGAGACTTTGACAAGTCAAAGACACCTATAGAGAACTAAGAGATCTCGATAAGCCACTATACTTATCGAGATGTCAGTTCTCTTTACACCAAACTGGAGATCTCGATATAAACCTCAAGTACAGAATGCAGAAAAATTAAATATTCAAGATTATCAATCAACAAATGATCTAATCACTTAGATTGAAAAGTCTACAAAAACAGCTTGAAGAGTGCAAGATCAAAGGCCAAGAGTAACTGACAAAGGAAAGTCACAGCCCTACACAATTTGAAAAGATTTACTAAGACAGAAATGGAAAACTCTAGAGATTACCTAAAGTAGGGTTTAGTATATCTTATTACATGTTGTGTAAACCTATGTTTACTAATCTATAAAGTAAACACTGGTCCTTTATTTTAGGAGTAACAAAACAGATCTAGATTTTTTTGTAACTCTCTCAAGAAAGAAGCTAAGTTCTTTACTTACAAAGAACCCAGGATTATAGCAAGACATACTTAATTTTAATACAAAGTAAAGTGAGTTTTGAAAACACCGTGTTTATTGTGCATGCTTTATTTATTCTGTTAAACACATTATCTCTACATATTAGACAGCTTTGTCCATCATTCCAAATAATTGTAAAAAGGTTTAAAAATATCCAAAACACATTCACCCCCCTCTGTGTTGTATTCAATATCTAAGAAGTGGTATTGGAGCAAAATCTGAAAGTAATCAGATCAAGATCTTGGAAGAATGAATACACAAAATATAAGCAGTATAAAGATACCAGCTTTTGATAAGACTAACTACACACTATGGAAGAAAAAGATGATGTTGTTTCTAAGGATGGCCAACCCCTTGTACATCCAGATTCTGAAAAATGGACATTTCATTCCTATGGAAAGGATTGAAGAGTCTACAGATGGAGACATTGTCATTCTAGCTTACTATGGTCCTAAAGATCCTTCAAAATACATATAAATTGAGAAAGAAAAAGTCTCTCTTGACAGTGGCCTGCAATTAATTCTGATAGAGTAACTTGACAATTTCATGTACAACAATATTGTCAACTGTGACACAACTAAACAGATCTGGGAGAAAATAGAAATTTTGTGTGAAGGTACAGAGGAAGTTAGATCCAACCAAAGGAGAAGCTGAGGAGGTTAACTTGAAATTTTTTCTCACCCTTCCAGACCATCTTGAATAGAAAATTTCAGCTATAAGAGAAGGGAGAGACTTGAGCAGAATGACATTGAAGGTTTTATATGGTATTTTAAAAACCTATAAACTGGAAATGATTCAAAGAAAATCTTCAAGAGATGGTCAAGGGCACATTGTTGATGGTTCAAGTGCACTAGTTGTTAATGATTGTAATTCATATGATGATGAACAAGAAGTCAAGACTCCAACTATCTCAAGTGTTGAGCAAAAGAACAAGGAGCCACAAAAGCAAGTCATTTTGGAACTTGAAGAAGATGAGTTCTATATCTTGGATGAACTGGATAAGTTGGATCAATCCATGACTTACCTAGCAAGGAAATTCTCCAATATTAGAGTGAAGAAGCCAAATTTCTTCAAGAACAAAGGACATACATTTAAGGACAGAGGATGGAAAGAAAAAGCTCAGTACAACTCTGGTGGGAAAAGTGGTTACAGAACTGGATCTGTAGACAAAACACAAATAAGATGCTTCAATTGTGATGAATTGCGCCACTTTGCCACAAAATGTAGAAAGCCAAAGAAAGTGAAAAAGGACAAGGCATATTTGGAGTTGGAGGCTAAGTATGAAGCTCTCTTGAAGAAATAGTATGGAAAAGCTTACATTACAGAAAGAAAGAGTTGGGATGATTCTGAATGATGAAGATGATGAGTATGGAAACTTTGCACTCATAGCCTTGGAGCAAGGAGAGTCATCCTCATCAAAAATAGAGGTACCAACTCTTACTACTATTGATTTAAATGCTAGTCAATATAAGGAGACGGTTGAAAAGATGAGTGTAGAGATGTTTCACATACACACAAGCATGGTGGCAGCTACTGAGGAACTGAGTAGACTGTCAAAAGTAAATGAGAAGTTTGAGATTGAGAAACAAAATCTGGAATTGCAGCTTGTTGAGCTTGAAACTGTCAAGCAAGAAAATGATTATCCAAAGAACAAGCTAAAGTGTGCTACTAAGATAGAAGTTGTGTTGAGGGAGAAGCTAGAGAAGAATGAGGTGAAACTGAAATCTTTCATAAATGCATCCCAGCTAGTTGGTCAGTATCATGAGAAGAACAAGCCCTATGCTAACATAGCTATTGGATTAGATTATGATGCATTGAACAACAACTGTAAAGTTAAAGGTGACAAGGGAAAAGCAACTGTAAGTGAAGATGTCCCAACTATGCTGAGAAAGGTTGGTTCACCACTGCTCAAAGCATGTGAAGTAAATTTTAGTGAAGAGGAGTTGATCATAAAGCAAGAACTTGCTGATGAGGATGATGAAGAAATGCAAAATCAAAGGCTGAAAAGGAATAAAAACATAGAAAGTATGCTAAAGAAATTGCCATGTTTGAACAAAGGTCAAATGAGCTCTAGGCAAAGGGGACGAGTAGAATTTCAAAGGATGGACATTTTCTGAATATCAAGATTGGAAGTTACTCAAGATTCAAGGTTAATTACCTCAATGGATACAAACTAATTGATTGGCTCAAACTGGTAGAAGCCTTGAGAGAGACTCAAATTATTGAAGAGCTCAATGCACTTATAAATTTTAAAGATCTCATCAGGAAGGAACCAGGATATGATGATTTCACCTAGTTTTTGTTATATTGAACCAATGTAATTGCTCATTATATAAATGTTGAAAACTATCAAATATGTCAATCTTTGTACACTTTGTTGTTTCATTGTAACTTGGGGTTACACTTGTTACCAGGCATGAATTTGTGATAAGCAATCTTTTCACAAATTGGGGGAGATTGTTGTGCAAGTCATGCCTGTACTATAACAAGACTAAGTCATATTGACAATCCTAAGATTTAGTTGTATGATAGTCTAAATCTGTAATTTGTATTGTATTACTTGAGTCTGTAAAAATGTCAAAGATCACACTGAAGTATTTTTCTGTAAACAGTCTCAAGCCTAAGAATAAACTCTGGAAAAAGATCTACAAGATCATGCCTCATAGAAAAGGTGAAGAAGCTTGGAGTTGAATAAATCTGTTTTAGAAAAAATGTTCTACGTCAAATATCAACAAGTCAAATGAAGATATGAAGATTGGAGATATCGACAAGTCATTTTGCATATAGAAAACTCAGAGATATCGACAAGTCAAAATGGAAATATGAAGATTGGAGATATCGACAAGTCAATTTTCTCATTAGAGATCTTAGAGATAGCGACAAGTCAAAATGCCTATAGAGATCTTAGAGATATCGACAAGTCATTTCTATATGCAGAGTTTTGGAGATCTCGACAAGCCAAGTTCACTTATAGAGAACTCAGAGATCTCGACAAGTCAAAGACACTTATAGAGAACTAAGAGATCTCGATAAACCATTATACTTATCGAGATATCAGTTCTCTATATACCAAATTGGAGATCTCGATATGAACCTCAAGTACAGAATGCAGACAAGTTAAATATTCAAGATTATCAATCAACAAACGATCTAATTACTTAGATTAAAAAGTCTACAAAAGCAGCTTGAAGAGTTCAAGATCAAATGCCAAGATTAACTGACAAAGGAAAGTCACAGAC
Organism: Apium graveolens; assembly: GCF_009905375.1. Classification (NCBI taxonomy): domain Eukaryota; kingdom Viridiplantae; phylum Streptophyta; class Magnoliopsida; order Apiales; family Apiaceae; genus Apium; species Apium graveolens. The sequence goes on from NC_133655.1 coordinate 280,307,722, forward strand.
CTACATGATTTGCAAATATTCACTAAGCCATAAATGAAAAGCTTTCGAGATTACTTAAAGTAGGGTTTAGTACATCTTACTGCATGATGTGTAAACCTTTGTTTACTAATCTATAAAGTAAACACCGGTCCTTTATTTTAGGAGTAACAAAACAGATCTAAATTTTCTTGTAGCTCTCTCAAGAAACAAGCTGAGTTCTTTACTTACAAAGAACCCATGATTGTAGCAAGACATACTTAATTTTAATACAAAGTTAAGTGAGTTTTGAAAATACTGTGTTTATTGTGCATGCTTTGTTTATTCTGTTAAACACGTTATTCTCTACATATTAGACAACTTTGTTCACCATTCCAAATATTTGTAAAAAGGTTTAAACATATCCAAAACACATTCACCCCCTGTGTTGTATTCAATATCTAACACATGCGTACCGGACCCAACAACCCTCCATAGGCCAGTCCAATTAAGCTAGCGATTTGATAAAAAATATTTGTTAACTTGTATCTATAAAGGCCCCAACCACTCTTATTATTATCAATGTTAGATGTGACAATGTATGTAGGTCTGTATAGTACTTTTGATATTTATTTTTTCAATGCATGTTTCCCCTTCTTGTTCTCTATTTTCTGCTAATTCAATAAATAGACTATACTATAAGTGCACATTAAGCAAATTTTATCATGAGCTATTAGATATAATTGATGATATCAGGACAGAAGTTGTCAGGAGTTCTTATCTGGACTTAATATCAGTATTTACCAATGTTCTAAAACTCAGGAGTACTCGGACGAGTACTCGGGGACTACTCGGACTCGGACCTATTTCCGATCCGATTTTGATGTACCCGGCCATAACTCGGTTTTTTACTTGACTCGGGTCAAACTCGGGCAAAACTCGGATTACTCGGAAAAAACTCGGTTTTAGAAGAAAAAATTGAAAAAAAGAGTAATGTTCCAAAAAAAATCGTAAGTGGGTACTAGTTTGTAACAAATAAATATAAATTTTATGTATTTTAATGTTAAAATGATTATAAAGGACTAGCTAAAATAAGAAAAAAATAATTAATTATATTGCATGTCATTTATAAAATATTATAAGTTAAATTAATAATAAATTAAAAGTTACCGGTCATTTAAAATTTTGAGTTTTATATTGTGTACTATTTATCTTGTCTATCATTTATTTATATAATACTTTAAGTTAAATAAATGTTAAAATTAAAATTAGTATTTTATTATCCGAGTTTTTAACCAGGTATTCTTTCCGAGTACTCCCTGAGTACTCCGAGTACTCGTTACTCCGTCCCTTCGCCGAGTCAAACCGAGTATCGATTTTTAGAACACTGCATAATATGCTTTGCTGATTTTTTAATATTAGTTTAAGTATATTATTTATGTTTCTATTTTTATTAAAAAAAATTATTAGAAGAAAGCTTTGGGGACGAGTTCACATTATTGCTTGATGGAGGACACAAAATAAATTAATTTTATTAATAGTTTATTCTACCCGATTCAAACTGAGCCGGCCAAAATTCTAACCGATCCAACCCGATAATATTTAAACAGAGATTTAAATTGATTAAAACTTATAAAAATCGAATTAAATGAGTCGAGTTAGAGTTTTGCTCACAACCCGCCAAATCAACCCGCAGGCACCCCTAACTTCACACATTCTTTTTGTTTTTCTTAAATATTTAATTGGATTTACAACATTATTCATTTCTAGTCCATTTTTTATGTATCCATAACGAACTTAGATATAAAAAAATAGGGGGGACGGGGGACGGAAAGAAGATATATATATACTAGTCATTGTGCCCGCTACGCTATGGCGTTGTCTTTTTAATTTTTGGATATTTATAGATTTGATGACATTGAGAGTATAACTTGGTAAAATTGGAAGCAAAAGTAACGAATGATACGTTTAGACATCAAATTAAACAAATTCTTATGAAATTGGGTGTTATCCTTCATGTATTGTATATATATGATTTTTTAAAAATGAAGACGTTTTATAAAATTATTTTCATATTACTACACAACGATTATCCAATTTCTTTTTAAGGGGTGAATTTGAAAAAAAATTATTTCATTTATTGATCTAATAATTTTGGTGAAACAGTTAGAATTGGGTATAAAGGGATGATAGTAAAATATTTATGTAACGGATACATTGATGTTGACATTGAAACTATATTTAATGAATATTTATGTGAAAATAAGTCCAACTATGTAGTTGTCTACTATTTGTGATGATTAACAAAGTACTTATTTTTTTTGCTAAAACAGAATATAATTTTCCTTATATTATATAGAAATTACCAAAAAGTTTGTTTGTAATTAAATTTAACATATAAGTGATTTTTATTTCGGTATACTATAGATTTTCAAAAAACTTTGACAACTTTGAAATAAAAATTGTTTCATTTATTGATCTAATAATTTTGGTAAAAAAGTTAGAATTGGGTATAGAGGGATGATAGTAAAATATTTCTGTAACGGATACATTTATGTTGACATTGAAAATGTATTTAATGAACATTTATGTGAAAATAAGTCTAACTATGTTGTTGTCTACTATTTGTCATAATTAACAAAGTACTTAATTATTTTGATAGAACCGAATATACAATATTCCTTATATTATATAGAAATTACCAAAAAAAAATTATAATTAAATTTAACATATAAGTGATTTTTATCTCCGTATACTAAAGATTTTGAAAAAACTTTGACAATTTTGATACAACATAATTTAATAGAGAGGAATTATTGTACCTCAGTAACTGTGTTTTATTGTAGTTGACATTGAACCTTTCTTTAATTAACACATTTAAGCTAATATAACTCCAACTACCTAGTTGTCTGAACTGTGCCTATTTAGTAAAGTTAGTAGTACAAAAAAGTAAAACACAAGCCTCTTATGGTTATAAACCAAATTGTAAACTCTGTTACCATTTAACAAAATGAGTAATCAAGAACTTATGGAATCCGAAGATGTAAAAATCCAGTTCGTGTGCACTAACATTGGAGAAAAATACAGGCGTGGATCATTGGTAAGATAATGTGGTAATTAGTCAGTATTTTTTTTGGTTAAGCATTTTTGTTCTAGATTAAATTTTCTGATTGTTGATTCTTTGTACATGCAGGCACTACCGGATGTTTTTTCATTTTACCCCGGATATGAAATTCCCGAGCATGTGCTTTTACATGTTGAATTTGACAAATTTAAAACCTGGGTCGGACACATAAGTAGTGATGGTAGAAGCATAGATGGGTTACAAACCCTGATAGATTATTACCAGATTAAACCTTACCATCTGGTAGTTCTAAAATATGATGGGGTAAAAAAATTTGCAATGCAGATATATAATCCATATGCTGTAGAGATTATAAACCCCTCTGACCACTGTATTCATCATGGTGCCTCTTTGTGCGATGAGACAGATATAGAAAGGTTTCAGTGTGAGTTTAATTTTAATGTTGTTGCAAATGAAATAGTGATCCACACCTTGAAAATAGAACCTAAACATTTTATCGGAGATTACTCAATGTCGGTGAGTGATTATACAGTCTAAAATGTGTTTGTTTTCTATTTTTTGCAGTTTAAAATATATTTCTTTTTAGGTACTCACTGAAGATGCATGCGGCAAGATTGGTTTGTCAACAACTGTTGTAGACACGTTAAAGGTTTCATTTGGTAAAAAAATAAGGATGATAGATGTTAAATGGAAGTATGGATGTGCTTGTTTTGGAAGAAAATGGGTTGATTTTCTGTCTGATTTAAGTATAGTACCTGGTGACACGATAACATTTCAGAAACTTGACATTGATGTAACTTTGCATATATCTGTCTTTCGCGCTGCAATTGCATCAAAAGAGCAGTATCTCTCAGGTATATTTTTTTAGAGACCTTCAGTAAAGAACATGTTCATTGAAGTAAATATATTACTATTTAATGCTAATTTTCTACAGATAAGTTGGGAGTCAGTAGGTCTTTCAAATTTTTCAAGTACATAACTCAAAGCTCTGTTAACAAAGGAGAAATAGTAAGTTCACCTATGACCCTAATTCCTTAAAAAAAATTCTCAATAATGGATTAACTTAATTATTTTTTGTTAGGTACTACCCCATGTATTTGCATCCATTTATGGTCGACAACTAAATTCTGTTGTTAGAGTAATGCTTGGTGGTGGGAAAACAACATCTTTCAATTATCTGCATTGTGAGAAGAAATTGCATGGACTGAAAGAATTTTTTAAATCATATCATGTTGAAGTAGATTACATTATTTTATTTGAATATGTGGGAACATCGCATTTCTATGTGTCGATCTATGACTCTGCGGGCCTGGATCATCTACGTGACTTAGATGGGTATTTCTGTTTTGAGGACTTTGATGCAAAAATTTGTACACCGCCTAGTCATGGGGATTTGGCACAATCATCTGGTAATCAAGTAGTTTTGATATAATTTTTTGCGGTGTTATTACAATGCTTCTATAATGATTTCATTGATTATCTTACCATTATATTTATTTTAGTAGTTGCTGATACGGAAAATGAAGTAATATCAATATCTTCTATGAGTATTGAAAGTTCTGAAAATGAAGAAGATTATTATACAATTACTTCTTAGTAGAATTGAAAATGGTACAACCTACAGTTTCTTGTTACTCATATACATGACTTGTGATTTATGTAGATGTTTATGGTTCTGCCTTTGAAGATAGTGACCTTGAAGATTTAGTTAATTTTGAAGTGGTGTTAAGACCATCCCATGTCCATCAAAATTGTCATGGCGCGGTAATTACAAAAAAAAAAATTGAATTTTTAGATAATTTTTTGTGATTAAAATATCTGAGTTTTAATATGATGTTTTTTTACTCTTACAGTACTTGGGCTCCAATATGTACCCCATAACCTGTAAATGGGGAAGGAAGACTGCAGCAACATTTATGTGGGAAGGTCACAGCTGGGCTGTTGAGGTGATAAAAACCAATGGTACATTCAGATTTGGCATAGGGTGTGTTAGGTCCCAATGTGTTTGTAGAAGGGGGGGTTGAATACAAACAGTACCGAATAATCGAATTAAATGCGGAATAAAAAATGTGAAACAAAATTCAAGTTAAATAAAAATATTATTAAACTTGAAAGGTGTTACAACAACTGTATCGATTACAAGGAATTAATCTCAAATTAATTATCACAAATTTAGAATAAATTTGACATGAACTTTTTCTATTTTTGCAATAATTAGAATCAAATGCTAAACGCGATTTGAGATTAAGTTCTAGGGATTTTGATCCGCTAGATTGTTACACAAGAACAAGAGAATGATTTCTAGTTGATTGGATTTAACTTTACAAACTAGAAATTTAATCTTGAAGTAAGCAGATGAAAAATGAAATATTTGCTGCGACTGCTGTGTTCTTGTTTTTGACTTGTGTATTGGATGGATAATTTATCTTCTGCTTGTCTGCTTCTTTTAATCAACATAATAGAATTGAACTGGCAAGACAATCCTGAGCTCAGCAAGACAATCGGTAGGACTATCCTTAGAGCTAGCAAGACAATCAGAATGAACTAGCAAGACTTTCGGTATGACAATCAATTGTCATACCGATTGTCATAGTAGTTCAAGCAGATTGTTTTTGCTGAATTAATAAGTGATTTTAATCTAATAATAATTCTGGTAAGACAATCAACTGAATTAGCATGACTTTCGGTATGACTATTGATTGTCATACCGATTGTCATACTAATACAATCAGTTGTCTTTTTGGAATTAAAACAGATTTTAACCAATTAAAAATTCTGAAAAACCTTAATATTAATTCTGAATTAATTAATCAATTAATTTAATTAATCAAATAAATTAATCTTTGCAGATATAATTTATTTACTTAATTAAATTATATGACTTAATTAATTAATAGAGAATTAATACTAACCCTGAGCAGCATCCATTCTTCTGAATATCTTCTGAAAATCACTGAGAATTATGAATCAATTCCACCACTTCAACGTTGACACTCGATGTACTGTCTAGTTCATGAGTGACTAACTTCCGTGACGTTTCTTCATGTCTTGACTTTGACGCTTTGATTTTCTTCAGATTAAATCCTTATAATTAATGATACTCTGACGAGATCTCTGTCACTTGATTAAATCCACGATCTTGATTTATATCACTGAGGCATGATCAACTTCTTGAACTTCTTCCAGTGAATTACCTCCTCAAGTCTGTAGATGAACCTTGTTTCTGAATCCTTTGACAGATATTACTTTGCGAGATCTCTCTGACGGTCGATCCACTATTTACTTATTACATTCTTATTTGAGTTGAGTTGAATCCTCGAATATACAAATAGGCTATGACATATGACTTACAATCTCCCCCTATTTGTTTGTTAGACAATAACACACAAATACCTAGAGGATAACTCAACTAACAAATAAGAAAAAGATATAAACAGAAATGCAAAGTAAATAGTAGAAAAGTTCTGGACTAGATTTAACATTTTCTCGATTCCAAGTAGATGTTCCTCTAGACTGAACATATCTTCAAGTAGTTCCATCTTCACATGTACAACCACATTTCCTGTTGAGAAGCCCATATCTCTTGCTTCTCCCCCTATGAGAATCAACTGATTAAAGAAGATCACCTTCATTTTACCACCTCTCCCGTACAATAGGATCCGCAGATAAAAACCAATGGTACTCCCCTAACAGCTTCTTCCCTTACTAGGAAATCACCTTGTGTTTACCACCTCTCCCGTACAATAGGATCCGTAGTTACAAACAACAATGGTGTGGTGTAGTGTACATTTTTAGGATCTTTTTCTTCCTCCCTGCTATTTCTCCCCCTTAGTTGAGGAATCCTCCAAACTATTACTTAAGCTTTTATCTCCCCCTTAAAGAAGGAATGTATGCCGTCGTCTGAAGGAGTTCTCATATTTCACTTGGTTGGAAAAGAAATAACAAGTAGTTTTTCTTTCTTCCTCACTGTGAGTGTGTGATTGTGTTTAGTGTACCTCACATGAGTTTCACTCTTCTCTCCACTCGTGTTTACACTCATTCTCACAAGTGTATCACTCTTCTCTCATAGCTCCATAATCCAGCTGTACCTGCAAGGAAAATCACCTTAGCCATCCTTAAGGAGGTCACAGGTGGTGCAATGGGAGTTCACAAATCCCCATCCTTGTTAAACTCGTCAGATAAATCTGAGTCATAATTTACAAGTTACTAGTTTCCCTTTTAGGGTTCCAGATTTGAATTCTGGGAAGGTAAACAATGATCCAAAGAATTTAGCATAAAGATCAAAGTTCCCTTCTAATGTCTGTGAAGACATTTCCTTGTGACTCATCAGGTTATATCTGAATCATTGTCAACAAGTTACCGATCTGCACCTATGTCAGATCCACTATCCGCAGATGCATCCAGGGGATTTAAGCCTGGGGAGGTAGACACTAACCACTGACATATGGCTTTTGGATCAGTATCCTCTCCTAACACCTGTAAAGGCAATTGGTCCATTAACGAACCTTAAACAATCGAATCTGACCTTAAAATGGTCGAAACTCTTGTTTCCGTCAACTCATCCTTTGTGTGTGTAACATTTCCTTGTGCATCAAGAATTGTTTATGTTTGAAATGGTGACACTACATCGGATACCTTGGCCGACAGGCAAATTTAAATAGACGCACCCTGTTAAGAGAATGAATCTAGTAACTGTTTTTGTGCCTTTTCAGCCATTACATCTTTTTGAGAAGATGTATGGGGGCTAGCAGTTGTCTCGGTTTAAATACTACTCATTTATGTAGGAGACAGAGCTACTGGGTTGACTACAGAACCTTCCTTATGTGGTGCACTAGGCACTATCTCCCTCACGCTCATTCATACTACTTTTAGTGGTAAGAGAGTGTTGGTTGGTTCTGTTTTTGTGTTTGTCTTTACAGTCTGGGATAGATGTTGTGGGTTTTCAACCTCATGACTGTCAATGAAAGAAAGTCATTGGAGACTGAACCTGTAACACAGAACATATGGTAATAGAGAGAAAATGATTTACACTAGTGATTTCAAAAGATTTTACATGAAATAAGAAACCACTAATGTAGAAAGAAGTTTAATTTTGTTTTTCAATATGAATGAGTTTTTGGATAAAACATTGATCACTTAGGGTAAAGTCTAAGTAATTCTCATTCATGTCAAAAGCTTACAAATATCTGCAACATAATGTTAACAACATATCATTGACCGATACTTGTCAAGTACTTTAGATACTAATTGTTATATTGCATAATCAATATACCACTGCACATATAAAACAATATGATTGTGCCTAGTGATAAGATAGTTATAAATATGACGACTCTACTTATTCATATAAAACCGTAACTGCAGTTAGAGTGCCATACCATGTCCTTGACGATTGCTTGAGCAGTATACTAGTTCATACCAACCTGAAGTGAGATTGTGAAGAAGAGATTGCATAGTCCAATAGATCTGCAGCTGCAAAGTCCATGAACTGTGGTGCACTGACTTCCTCTTTTGACTCACCAAACAGGAGTACACTTGTACACATCTTACTAGAGTACAATTCCAAGTGTAATGTGCAGCAGGTGTCTGATATGTCGTAATATTCTCAAGTCTCGTCACTGGTGCTATATGTTAGATACTGCTTCCTGATAATAACCTAGCACAATATACAAAATTACAATGATAACATTCCCAGCTTGCAAACAGCCATATCCCTCAGATAAACCTTTGATGTTATCTCCAAAGGTAATCAGGGGGCCAGCTTTCTCAATCCACATTTGATAGCAGGGCTCTATCTCCGGTCATATGTCTTGATAATCCACTGTCAAGAATCCATACTACCGGTTACACCTGTTTAATGCCCTGCACTACAAATGGATTAGACCTTCTTCGGAACCCAAACTTGGTTGGGCCCGGCATATTTGTAGAACTGTCCTTTGTCAGGCAAAACAACATTTTTAATTTTAATTGCCTCAACTTTCTCAATGACTGAACATTTGACCTTGTAAACAGCGTTAACAAATTTCTGTTTAAGCTTAGGCACAAATGTCTCCTTTCTAGCCTTAGAAGGACTCGCAGTCTTAGACCTATCATGCTTCTTGTTATTCACATGCTGACGAGGAGTAGTCTTATCATTAGACACATGCTTACCATTAAAATAAGCATACATCATATTAAAAGCACAAGACATACAATTAGCAACACCACATGCTTTATGAGAGTGATTAACAGCAGGCAATTTATGCATGGTAGACATGGCATTATTGTTATCCAACTCATGTGTGTCTGAGTTAGTCTCAGTTGCTTTCACAACTTTGACTGGAACTTTCGACTCACTTGACTTGGAAACAATCTTCTCATTAGCATGATCCTCAGCACATATTTCTTCTTGAATAACAGAAGAGGTCGCATCAAATGGTTCAGCAATTGATGCTTTATAGAGGGGTTCATCAACACCCTTAAGCACATGTGGTACTTCCCTCCCTTTAGCACATACATGAGGAGGGGAGTTTATGCCTAATTCTCCAATAGTAGCATTGTAATCATATCCTATTCCAGATGTTTGATTAACAGCTTGCTTACTGTAGAACTCTTTAGCCTTCGAACAAGAATTGAAGTAGGCTCTAACCTTAGTCTCAAGACCGGTGATCTTGTCTTTGAGAATAGTTTCGAGTTTTCTATAACAGTCAACTCTATTCTCTAGAAAAGATACCTGTTCTTTTAATTTGTCTTGATTAATATGCACAAGTCTTAATTCATTGACCTCTTTCTCAAGGTCTGTGATCTTTAAACTTAACAGTTCATTATCACGACGTGCACAATCTAAGTTACCTCTTAGATGATAAACCATTTCAGCATCAGAAAGTTTTACCTCTATTCTTGACGATGAAGCTTTTCCATCAATAGCCATAAGAGCAAGATTTCCTTCATCTTCATCTTCACTGTCAGTATCATCCCAGCTTCTTCCCTTTGCCAGATAAGCCCTTTCAGAGTTCTTTCTTACTTGCTTTGGCTTCCTACATTCTGTGGCAAAGTGTCCCAACTCATTGCAGTTATAGCATCTAATGGTGCTTCGATCAACCATCCCTGTTTTGTACCCACCACTGCTGGTGTTAGAGGATGAAGATCCACCTTTCTGGAATTTGTTGTAGTTGGACTTGTACTTAAGCTTGGGATTCCTCCTGAATCTGACATGGGAGAATCTCTTGACAATTTGGGCCATTGATTCATCTTCCAATTGCTCCAGCTCTTCCAAGGAATAAAAATAATCACTTGATTGATTTGTAGTAGGAGGATCATATTCTGCTACTAACTCATTTTCCTCACCCTTGGAAAACTGTACCATTCTTTCTAACTGTTGAGATTGTTGTTGTTGTTGACCTTCAGCTACAAGTGCAGTAGATGTGCTGACCATTCTATCCTTCCCGTAGACTTCCTTCTGTTGAATCTGCTCCAACTCATAGGTTTTTAACACTCCATAGAGCCTGTCCAAAGAAATCTCACTCAGATCTCTAGCTTCTCTAATGGCAGTGATTCTATGTTCAAGATGAGCTGGCAGTGTTAAAAGGAACTTTTTGTTGACCTCCCTGATTGAATAATACTTTCCATTGATGTTTAGGTTGTTGATCAACGCATTGTACCTCTCAAATACTTCAGTAATTCCTTCTCCTGGATTTGATTTGAAATGTTCATATTCAGAGGTTAGGATTTCCAACTTATTCTCCCTAACTTCCTCTGTGCCTTCATTAATCACCTCAATAGTTTCCCACATGTGTTTGGAATTTTTACAGTTCATCACATGTCTGTTCATCAAGGGATCAAGGGAATCAATTAATATTAATTGAAGGCTGGCATCCAAGGAGGCTTCTTCCTTCTCAGCAGGAGTAAAATCTTCAGGCTCTTTTGGATAGGTTCTAGCTTCAGTAGTCACCACACCATCTATTATTACCTCCGGTTCAATAACCATCGGAGTTTTTATACCCTTCTTTAACAAGTTTGAATATTTGGGATTTGCAACTTGTAAAAATAATAGCATCTTCTTCTTCCACATGATATAATTCTCTTTATCAAATTGTGGAATTTTAACGGTTCCAACTTTATGTGAAGTCATTATGAATTTTTGAATAAATAAAAATTCAAGGAGTTGAAAAATCACAAAATCCTAGGATCTTGATTTGTTCGTTAATCAGAAGGCTCTGATACCAATTGTTAGGTCCCAATGTGTTTGTAGAAGGGGGGGGGTTGAATACAAACAGTACCGAATAATCGAATTAAATGCGGAATAAAAAATGTGAAACAAAATTCAAGTTAAATAAAAATATTATTAAACTTGAAAGGTGTTACAACAACTGTATCGATTACAAGGAATTAATCTCAAATTAATTATCACAAATTTAGAATAAATTCGACATGAACTTTTTCTATTTTTGCAATAATTAGAATCAAATGCTAAACGCGATTTGAGATTAAGTTCTAGGGATTTTGATCCGCTAGATTGTTACACAAGAACAAGAGAATGATTTCTAGTTGATTGGATTTAACTTTACAAACTAGAAATTTAATCTTGAAGTAAGCAGATGAAAAATGAAATATTTGCTGCGGCTGCTGTGTTCTTGTTTTTGACTTGTGTATTGGATGGATAATTTATCTTCTGCTTGTCTGCTTCTTTTAATCAACATAATAGAATTGAACTGGCAAGACAATCCTGAGCTCAGCAAGACAATCGGTAGGACTATCCTTAGAGCTAGCAAGACAATCAGAATGAACTAGCAAGACTTTCGGTATGACAATCAATTATCATACCGATTGTCATAGTAGTTCAAGCAGATTGTTTTTGCTGAATTAATAAGTGATTTTAATCTAATAATAATTCTGGTAAGACAATCAACTGAATTAGCATGACTTTCGGTATGACTATTGATTGTCATACTGATTGTCATACTAATACAATCAGTTGTCTTTTTGGAATTAAAACAGATTTTAACCAATTAAAAATTCTGAAAAACCTTAATATTAATTCTGAATTAATTAATCAATTAATTTAATTAATCAAATAAATTAATCTTTGCAGATATAATTTATTTACTTAATTAAATTATATGACTTAATTAATTAATAGAGAATTAATACTAACCCTGAGCAGCATCCATTCTTCTGAAAATCTTCTGAAAATCACTGAGAATTATGAATCAATTCCACCACTTCAACATTGACACTCGATGTACTGTCTAGTTCATGAGTGACTAACTTCCGTGACGTTTCTTCATGTCTTGACTTTGACGCTTTGATTTTCTTCAGATTAAATCCTTGTAATTAATGATACTCTGACGAGATCTCTGTCACTTGATTAAATCCACGATCTTGATTTATATCACTGAGGCATGATCAACTTCTTGAACTTCTTCCAGTGAATTACCTCCTCAAGTCTGTAGATGAACCTTGTTTCTGAATCCTTTGACAGATATTACTTTGCGAGATCTCTCTGACGGTCGATCCACTATTTACTTATTACATTCTTATTTGAGTTGAGTTGAATCCTCGAATATACAAATAGGCTATGACATATGACTTACAGGGTGGGACAACTTCATCAGTGATAATAACCTTGCAGTTGATGATCATCTGCTTTTCCGATATGAAGGAAATTTTACTTTCAATGTAAGCCGCCTACTTAATTAACTTTAGCCATTAGACTACGCATCATGATGGATGTAATAATGGTTCAGTAAGACTTAAGTTAATATTTTTCTATGAATCGATTTAATGTAACTGTACTTTAACTTATGTTAGTTATTTCATATAAAAGTTTGGTAATCTGAATTAGTATTATCCATCTATATTACACACACATAAAAGTAGTTAAATCATAAGAGTTTGTCGAATATTTCAATTGTCATGAACATATAACAAACTTGATGAAGCGCCTTTGGATTCCATTCTCAGTTGCTTTCTGAGATTGTTTCGATGTGATAGTTTGTTGACGAACCCTGACAAAGTAATTATAAGTTAAATAACAAACTTTATTAAGGTAACAAAAGATAATAGAATTTGGAGTGGAATAATATATTACCTCTAAATCAGTATATGATTCTTCAAGTGGTCTAGGCTGAGAAACTTGTGATGTTTCTGAATCGTTGTTGGTTTTAGTTTTTTGAATTATATCATTGGCAAGGTACATGTTACATGTTCCAGATATGTTTCCTTCGGTGATTAACAGCTTCATGATAAAGTCTTTACTTTCAATCTCTCTCAAAGGGTCTTTAACATCCTTTGCTACCTCCTAAAGGTAAGAAGTATAATAATGCATATATTTACCAGGGGTTATAGAAAAATAGTTGGCGAGAAGTATAAGAATGCATATATTTACCAATGGTTATAAAAAAAATGAAATAGTTAGGTTATAATGTCACCACAATTAGATCGTACACATCTTTCTTGTAGCATTTCTGACCTGCATTATTATTGAGCAAAATTTGCAATACACCGGTTTGGTCCTCACAGTTAAGGGTCATTTTATACCTTTGTAAGAAAGAATTTTTAAGTTATTGAATATACATTTCAATAAATTAAGGACTGAAGGAGTTAAATATTTCTACCATTTCATTGGATATGGAACATCTCTTGGACCGCAAGTACAAACATTAATCTCCTGAGATATTGGCATTTCTTTGTAGCAAGAACTACAGATATTGGTATACCATTCTTGACCTCCAACTAAATTCTTGACTCTCAGATTACAAAGTACCTCTCTCTAATAAAGTATTCAAAATAAAATATCATATAATGTTATAGGTTCTCTTTGTGAAGTAACTTATTGAGTGTGTAAATAATTGATATAAAGCATGACTGTAACTGACTGGCATGGATTATTGTACCTGAACAAATTCTTTTCCAAGTTCTTTAATCTGTTGGACAGTAAATAATTTTGGAGCTTCATATAACCTATTTGATTCACTGTATTTATGAAACTCTGTTTCTTGCATCCTGATAGAGTTATTAACAAAGTGTCATATATAGATAGATATACAAACAAACAGCATGTAGACAGTTACTTATAATTTTCTGAAAAGCATCCAACGTAGAACATATCATACATTAGTCTCATGTGATGCACACTATGGTGGTTCGAGTTAAGGTGGAAAGTGGTTGCCGCAACGTTGGATATGTCAACCTGACCTGAGGTATAATGTGAATGTTCTTTAGTAAATTAGTTGTAGTAGAATGAAAAAAAAAATTATTAGTGATATAAAGAACATTATTGCACCTTGCCATTCAGTTACTCTTCCACAACCAATTATGATAATGAGAGGGTACTCTAGATCTCCTTTCAGCGCTTCATCGAACTCTTCTGCAAATGCATCCCAGAACATGACCTTTGAACTATTCTTCCCGTCAGAAATTTGAAACTTTATCTGTGTTTGTTTCTGTTGGAATTTGTTTTTGAATTTTGCCAATGTCAAACGTGTATCACATATTACACCAATAACATCTGTTTCTAGAAATGCAAACGAATAAGTAACTAACTTAGGCAAATATATTAGCTTAAAAACTAATAGAAATTATAAAATTTGATAACCTGTTAGATATGTAGTTTGCTTAGACAATTCCTTTAAGTCTCCCAAGTCATAAAAATCAAAAACGGCTTGCTCTATGCATACATCTTTCTCTTCCAACTCAATTATTTTTGTATCACCTGAGAAGACAATTTGAATATCTTTTAGGATGCAACGGAATTTATCTTCTTCTTTGTAATTCTTTACTGTGAAGTTTTTGAATAGGTAAACTTTCCCAACTTCAACAGCGGGTTCTACTACATGAGCTACTGCACCAGGAACAAAGACATGGATCCGTGAACGCTGAATGGAAAAAATGGTTATAATCAAAAAACAGTAATACTAAAGTAAAAATGTATCATAAATTGAAATTGGATTACCTTGCTGTCCACAAGTAGAAGATTAAACCATTTGAATGGTTCTTTTTGCTTTGTCTGACCTCTCCAGATGTTTAAAACTCTAGCTTTGACCTTCCAGTCATATTTCCCTTTTCTAAGATCCTTGAAAGAATCATATTTTCGGGTTGCCATACTTATATATGGTATTTGATAAAATGCAGTTGTTATCTTGTTTAGTGTACATATGTAAAAGGCATGGCAGTTATTTATAGTGTAGATTTGGACATTAATATTATGGTACAGATGTCTTAATTGCAGACTTCATTAATTTCCACCTTCTTTGGTAGATTGGAATTTTGAATTCAAATACAGATCCTTAATTAAATTGTACATAACATTAAACATGAATAGAACACATGATATTGAAAATAGCAAAAGTTTCTGATGAGTAAACAGGAAACAAATTTTGAAATAGTACTCCACTGCAGATCCACTGGAGTTTCTTTCAGCCTACAGAGTAAACCTGGAAAAAAATAGTAGTGCTTAATAATCATTAAAAAATTTATTTGAAAAACAATGCGACTTACAGGAAAGTTGAATTTTTAAGATTTTTTAATCTTTGACAGTCGCTGACTTTCATCCAATTCAGTCTTGATTACTGACTTGTTCTTCCTGGTTCTTGTCCTAGTTGTTGAATTCGCAGTTGGAGGGGTTGTCTGGTTGTTCATTCTTGATTGAGAATCAGGTTCCTATACAATACATTTGCAAACAATTGATATGTAAACAATTAATCAGAATGTTGTTCAATATTATAGAAACTTAGCTTAATACCACATCTGTCAGCTCCAAAACTTGATGACTTATAACTTCATCTGGGTTATGTGTATCTAGAAGTTCCAATGGTTCACCAAGATACTTGGCAACATACACATTTGACTCTTTGTTGATGTTGTCCTTTGTTGGCACTAATGTGATAATATATTGTTTTTTCTCGAATTCCTTAAGAATTGGTGGGAATCGCGATTCATCACCGGCCTAATAATAACCCATAAAAATTAGTTAATTTGCAACACATATAATTATTAATTTAAAAATATGACATACCTCCCGATTGTCATTTTCCACCTCATAAACATCTTTCCCAATCAACCGTTGAACCTCATCATCGGGGAAAATAATAGGAATGAATCCTGTTTCATCTGAGCAAACTGTAACAATTCTAAACCTACAAAAATATGCAACATAAATTGCAGGTTATTGTTCTTGTAATATAATATAATAATAATGAGCATTACAAATTTTTTTTGCCAAATATACCGTTTATCCGGAATTGGTAGATTCCTTTGGCAGTTGTTACATCGATACCTTCCGTCAACAATGGTGACCTCTTCATCACATTTTATATGAAAGTTATCATACCATGTACAATCTTGTTCGACTTTCTTCACTGTTAGTCGACACAAAACAGGAATCTGTATTGATCATAATGGGAATTTTATTAATAATATTTTCATGCAATCTGGTATTGCATTACTTTAATCTAAGTATTCAAACCGTGTGAAAATTTACCTCTACGTCTTTCTCAGTTAAATTTTTAATTTGCTTGACAGTGTATAAAGTGGCATCTTGAATTTCTTCTTCCATCGACATTGTCATTCTTAAAAATAAGTGCAAAAATAAACTAACTGAGTAGTGATGTAATGAATTAAATTCTAAATCTTTTATGTCTTAATTTAATTTTCATTTCCAATAAAATCACTAATACCTGTTCTTCAAGATTTGGACACTGTAGTGTTGTGGGTTAAAATAGTATCGTGTAGCCGGGTAATTAGTCAGGTATGTCTCACCTGTAGCTACAATGATTAACAAAGTGGATCTTATAATGTTATACAGATGAGACTTCAAGTACTTTCTTTGAAAAACATGTTACAGGCTAGTATTTACCTTCAAACTTGTTTACTTTAGCACTGGAGATTATGACAAAAATTTCTTCACCGTCAATATTTTTCAAATCACGCTCAAAACATTGCCCAAGCTCGTTAAAGAAAGTTACATTAACCTCATCTCTGTAAATGGATTAATTAGATATGTACACTGTTTAGGTAAGTTCAGAATTGTAAACATGTTAATGTAAGTTTGGTATTTGGGTAGTGAACAATACCTCCCATCTGTAATCTTAAATTTCATATAGCCCTTGCAGGAGTCATCCTTTCCAGGAACAGATCTTGCTGAAGAAATGTCCAGCTTTCCAACCACATCTACAATTACAAATATAGTAATGTTATTAGGTTGCATCTTTTGTAATTGAATAAATTAAATTTTTCAAGGTTGCATTACCAATTAAAAAACGCTTGTCAAGCAAAAACTGTGCTACATCTTTCAAAGCAAATATGTCAAAGGCATAGGGTTTCATAAGTAAAACTTCTTCCTTCACTCTTTCGAACTTGGTCTGGTTGTCGAAGTATATATGTTGCTCATTTCTGACAGCTCTATTGATCTCTTCACCAGTGTACTTATTAACTTTAAAATTACAAAGAGTGTATACCCGACCTTCTTCAAGGTCATCTCCAAACACATCACACAACTTCTCACTAATAAATGCATGGATTCTGCAACCCTGCAAAAGAATAATTACATTAATTTTGAAGTAGTTGAAGATATTTAATTCGTACCATGAGGAGTAAAAGGTAGTTAACCTGTTCATCCATAAATATGATATTGAAGCCTTTAAATTCTTGGGTTATCCTGTTTATTCCTTTCCAGACTGCCTGCGCCCTTACACGAACGAAGTAAACTATCTTCTCTGCTCGCAAGTTGCATAAGGTATTGAATGTGGTAGACATCTTTATCACTGTAAAAGGATGGATACAGCTTGTGTATATTAACAAAACTTTCACACTCTGAATAAATATATGATCAATTTATGAACAAACCTCAACAAGATAGCTTTACTGAGACAGAAAAAGCATAGGAAAGTTTGAGTAATAAATAAAAAAGTTGTCTCAAAAGTAAGATTGTATACTGTTTAAATGGTACGCTGACAAATTAGAGGACAACCGGCGTTCAGAAACTTACACATTTGTAAGTATTATATTAGTGTTAGGCCATACTTTTTCAGACAGGATGCAAG
Organism: Apium graveolens; assembly: GCF_009905375.1. NCBI lineage: Eukaryota > Viridiplantae > Streptophyta > Magnoliopsida > Apiales > Apiaceae > Apium > Apium graveolens. Next base: position 280,325,782 of record NC_133655.1, read on the forward strand.
TAAAAGGTCATTGAAGTAAGCTTTATTTTAAATGTTATCTTAATTATATTGTAATATGGTGCAGAGTTGAAGTGCCTTTACACATAGGAGCGACTTCAAACCAAGGGTCTAAGACATGAACTAAAGAACATTGTCTTCGTATGAGATGTAACGGACCATAGAAAAATATGGGACCTCTGATTGAGGTGAAGTAAAAATTTTATATGCATATACAAATATTTTTCGCTTAAAAGGCCTTGGTTTGTCCAAGAAATTGATCATTACTTTTTTGAAAGGCTGTCATTGACATGTTTGAAATGCGGACAGCTGTTATAATTTATTTTTTACAATTTTCACTATAATAATATCAATTGTCCTTTTTAAAGCCAAATACAATCTTTTAGTCTATTACTGAAAATATAATTGTATTAGTATTGTTTATAAATCAATATAATTGTCAGAAAGTTGTCCTTTTTGGCATTCATTAAGTTTGCCATTAAGAATGGTTCTTAATATTTTCCAAATATATATGTTTTTTAATGTCCAAGTAAACAAAATTTCAAAGCATATTAAAGCTATGCTTTGAATAGCAACTAGTCGAGGACACATAACTAATGATGCATCATGTTTGCACCGGAGCAAACTACTACTACTTAAGAAAAATCAAATGATACAAATATTCAGCATTCTAAGCCATAGGTAGTTGATAAAAAACTTCTTTGTAGACAACGTTCTTTGTTACATTGGTGGGAGAACCATTGCGACCCTCGATAAATATTTTGAGTCCTTCAGCAGACGTAACTCGACTAATAGCAACGTAAAGCTGACCGTGAGTGAAAACCGGGTCAGGCAAGAACAAACCTACACGTTGAAGCGATTGGCCTTGTGACTTGTTGATTGTCATTGAATAACAAATCTGAAGAGGCATTTGTTTCCTGATGAGCTTGAAAGGCAACTTGGTGTCTGTAGGAATAAGTTCCATTCGAGGAATGAAGTGCCTAGTTCCAATGTAGGCACCACATATAACCTCACACTCAACACATTGTTTCAAACATTGAGTAATAATCATTCTAGTGCCATTACAGAGGCCTAAAGTCTGATTTAAGTTCCTCATCAGCATAACAGCAACACCTACCTTCAATTTTAGTTCATGGGCCGGGAGACCTGCAATGTTCAGTGAATTCAAGTACTTGGGAGGGAAAGCATAACTCATTTCCTCACTTGTTCCACCAAAGTCTTCAGCTTTATCAACACTATAATAAGTGAATACAGCACCTGGAATTGTCTCTACAATTAAAGAATTTAAATGTGCAACAACTTTATTTGTGGGAGTTAAAATGGCTCTCTCACTTATGTACTCAGGGGACTTGTAATTGGCTTCAAAATCAGGATATGTCCATTTAATCATATTCTCAACTGAATTATGCATTTCAGGGTCATAGAATTGGGGAGGAATGAGAATTTCATCATCTTCTAATTTCACAGGAGAATCAATAGGAAAGTGCAGTTGTCCATTTCCAACCTGTAATACCCACTGAGCAAACTCCTTCAAGCTTTGTCTCTCTTCTTCATTTTGTCCCATATTAAGACGCATATTACGGTACAACACCATAATTTTTGCTTTGAGCCAAAGGTGTGATCTTGTAATAGTGGAGGAAACAACATCACCTCGTGAACCAAGCGGTATTACAGGAAGAATTTGCCTGAAATCTCCATCAAGTACAACTGTAATGCCACCAAATGACATATAATATCTCGTTTTATCAACATATTTCATTATATCTTTTAAAGATCTATCGAGACATTCAAATGAATATTTGTGCTGCATCGGGGCTTCGTCCCAGATAATAAGACTTGTATGCTTTATGAGAACAGCTATATCAGAATCATGTGGAATGGCACAAGAAGAGCAGTCATCTATGACAATGGGAATTCTGAATCTGGAATGAACCGTTCGTCCACCGGGCATCAGGGTGGCCGCTATGCCAGAAGATGCAACTGGTAGTACAATCAGCCCCGTAGATCTTAATTTATAAATGAGAGTTTTCCAAACAAATGTCTTACCGCAGCCCCCACTGTCATAAACAAAAAAAATTCCACCAACATTCGTTTGAACTGACTGTAATACTTCATTGTAAACTTGTAGTTGTTCTGGATTAATGTTTGGAAACAATTTCTGAAACTCAGCTTCCATTTCTGAGAGGTTGTAACTAGTCTCATCAAGGACCAAGTTGTTGGATCCACATTGGAGATAATTGGATGGAGGTTGAGGAAGTTGCTTAAATTGTTTCAATGACTTTCCAATTGACTTGAGAATTTTGTCAATCTCTGCAATTGAAAGAAATTAAATATGAAAAGGTGAAATACATTTAATTTATAGAACTAAAACTTATAAAATAAAGATTTGTAACAATTGAAAACTAACCAGCAAGCACAAAATACTGAAGTTGAAGATCACTGTAGCTTATACGTTCATTGCCAACAATGCTACGCCTCTGCAACAAAAGGTCGTCAACCATGTGGTTCCAGTGTTTCTCCCAAAGTAATTTCAAGTCAGTAACTTGGCAGTTAACAATTATATGTACAAAAAGTGTGCGTATTTGATTTGGAAAACCACTTTTAGCACAATCTGAAATGACGCTATGCCATTCATTATCATCATCTAGCAAACCATAAGTCTTGCATGCATCCTTAAAGGTCCGGTATCGTACACCGTTGATGGTCCTAAGAGACTCGAAGCAGGTAGGACCACGAACATTGGAAAGTAACAAACGAAGGTACCAAACTCGCCAACACTGTGATGCTTGTACAATAACCTACCAATTTGTCTTCCTTTCTTTCTCATGGTCCATTTTCTATCAGTTTCATTCCACACGTAATATTGTGGAATTTCATCGTATGTGTACTGTCTAGCAAAAGGATCATCTGAGTTCAAAAGAAAAAAGGCTTCAAGCTGGCTGTGTTTGTTCTTCTCTCGCCTAATTACCCTTTCCACAGTTTCATTCTCTGTAAAAGTACAACTTCGTTCACCCGGCAAATGGAAAGATAGACGAAGAACAGAGATAGAGCGGTAATGGATAGGGAAACCAAATATACGATATGCGGCTTCGGAGGCACAAATGTACCTCCCATCAAAATAAGCATTAATCTCATCGACACAACCTTCATCTGAATCCTATTTTTCATTTTTCTGAGACGTAATTTCAATTGTTGCACGATCATGTCCTTTAAGACAATATTTAAATAGATACTTCAAACTACGTGCATGGCAACAAATCTCCACATTCATGTGACACTGGTATTTGACTAAAAGATCCCTGTTATAAGGTATAACCCAGCCATTGTCAAGTGTGCATTTACCTTTCTGTACAGAGACACCGGTTTGACGCCTCTTGTAAATAGGAAAGCCTGATTGATCAAAATATGTTTCAGGATTGTACCTGTTGAAGTGTTTACATTTAACGATTAAGTTTTTTAGTATAAAACAGAGTGTGATAAGGAATTAAAAAATAATAGCAGGTACCTCTTCGGAAAATGTTTTGTGCAGGCCATTTTGCTCATACATGGCGACTTGGGATTTTGTAAGCCACAAGGTCCATGAATCATCAGGGACTTTACAGCAACATATCCAATGGGATCAGTGAGTGGGTCTGGAATTTCAGCGGATACAAAACTGTCAATATTGGCATTTATTTATTTTTTAAATCAGCACTAAGCCATATTAACATGTGGACGTGTGGTAAACCGCGTTTCTGAAATTCAACCACGTACATGACTGCAAAGGTTTTCATTAAAAATAAAAACCGTATTATTACAATACTATCAACACGCTAAAAAATTAAAATGTAGAAGTTTGCTGGATTTTTTTTACCTCCAATACATGTAACAAAGAAGCTCTTCTTTTGAATGTCATCTAATAATTGTTGGAGCTTCAAATGAAACACACGTGCAATGACATCGGGAGAGTCTGTTGGAGAGCATCCAGGTAAGACTTTCATCATCTGCAGAATTTCATCCCAAAGGGGTTGCATGTCATGGTAAGGAATATGTCAGGATGTCCAACAACTCTACATACTGCTAGCGCGTCTTGAAAATTCTGTTGCATGTACCGTTGGGAACCTAAAAAATTGGCAGGCAGAACAAAACCTTTACCAATATTGGTTATTTCAGTTACACCACTGGCAAATTTCTTTGCTACAGAACTGTACAAATCGCTTCGCAAATTTTTCTGATGGGTACGCAACCACCACAAGCGGGCTTGCTCTACACATGAGAAGGCATCAACTACGTACTGTTGGTAAAGACGACCAGCTAAACGAACATGTTCACCTAAAGAGATAATAATATAAGGAATTTAAATAACAGTAATGCATAAACAGTGACACTATATGATGTTGTTTTAAGAATATATTTCAATACCTTCATTCTTTCGTACTTGCAGTTTGTAGGAATAGTATTCCTTCATTATGATTCTTTTCCTCTTTTTTTTTGTCTGAGTTTCAGAATCTACATATGGGATTTCGTCATGGTAACCATCTTCACCAAATGGAAAAAGCATGGGATACTGCAGCGCCATCAGTTTTGGATGAATTGATGACACACGTTCAAGATCTTCGTTATACTTTTGGATGATTATATCTCTTTCACCAACAGTTGTCTCAACATCACCAACCATAACTCCAGCAACTTCATTAGACGACCCTATATTATTCTTCCTACCACTCTCCGAGCGACAGACCTTTAACTTCACTACAAAATCTCTAATGGGATTATCCTTGAAACGATCACGTGCTTTCCTAAATTTTTTTACTAACTCATTTGTTTCATCCAACATTTGTACCAAACCATCAACTATTTCACTTTCAACAGTGTCACCACTATCTACATTTAACCACCTCATCCGATTCTCCACTTCATGCTCTGTATTATAGATGTATAATTGGCAAAATTTGGGATCATTTCCTTCATCAGGGATCAAAGACCCAAAAACGTGATGGTTTTGACCATTAAGACGGTACACGTAAGGAGCTTTACCACAATTGATAGAGTGATCAACTTTACCCCCATAGACGTGAACGCAAACATTGCATTGTACAAACGAATACATCTTTTGAAGGCTCTACTTTTCTTCGGATGAGTATAAAGATTCTTTAAATAAGATGGTGTTGGCCGAGTACGTGGCAGTTTAATTTGTCCTTGTTGACAACATACGTTGAATTTGGGTGGACCACGTTTGACATTTTTGTTCGATCTTTCTTCTTTCCACATTATTGCATGACATTTTGTACAACATTCAGTAGGTGCACCTAAAGATACATACCCTTCTGGTACTGTGGATATAAAATAATACATATCAATGGTGGATCATAGCAATAAATTTTATTGTCTGACATTTTGTACGACATTCAGTAGGTGTAACTTTTTAATACATACCCTTCTGGTACTGTGGATATAATAAAATAATACATATCAGTACATTATTTCATACATACACTCCTAAGTTTAATTGCATTAAAAAGGCAAAATTTGGATTAAAGTACCTTCTTTCTGGACTACGTTAGACTCTTCAAACATACGGTTTTCAACTTCTTCGTTTCCATATTCATAATCTGTCAAGACAAAATTATTTGTCGATCAGTATATTTGATAAAAAAAATAGAGCGTACGTGTATGACAAACATATATCTTCAAACAAATGTACTATACCATCATCCCATAACAGGTCACTTTCATCATTTCGTGGAAAAGAAACTGTTGATACATCTACAAATAAATTAGGAACACAAAAACATTAAGTCCATAATGAAAGTATTTTCAATTTAGTCAATTAAAATGAAAACAGAATAGCAAAAGAGGATTATATGCAGACCTCCGGTGTCATCATAATTCTCTTCAAATGTAAATGACTTTGATATTGATTCAATATCGGATTGTAATCTACTATTCGTTTTAGTATGTACATTCTTCTTCTTGAACTGGTCATCTGCCAAAAAATTATAAAAAAATTACAACCTCATGAAATTATTCTTATTCATATGTAGAGTCCACGAAGTATGTAATCACAAATACAACACTTCAAAATACCAGTTCTTTTGAAGGATGCAGTCGGATTGTGAACAATGGTAGAAAAGGGTACCGAACCTGTGGACTTTGGTAAGGTGGTACTCTGTCATGTTCCAGGGACGGAAGAAGATGGATTCAGAATAGACGGAGATCCACTTAACGGAGAGCGGACAAATACATTTTCCTTATATCTGGGAAAAGTTTTATAGTTTGGATGAAATGTAGCTGCATGGAATAGTGTAGGTAAAATAAGGAACCTTCATGTCATCTCTAATATGTAGAACATTAATATTAGTTCCAAAAGAGTAAGTAACAATGGAAAGAGGATTATAAGGAAATATAAGATAATGACAAATACAGTCTGTAAATAGTTTGACAAATTGATAATATAAAGACCTGGTGTATCACCATAGTTGTCTTGGGATGTAAATGACGGCGATAATGACGAATCCCCGAATGTTGTTCGGGTATTCTTTTTGGAAGTTAAATGCTTCTTCTTTAAACCGGTATCTGTCAAAATTTATAATGCGATTATAATTCCTGTATCATAAACTGAATGAAGTATCTAAATAGGATTGTAGAACATAAATATACCTGCTTTGTTAAACACCGCATCCTTGGTATTTAAAGATGTCGAAAGGGGTATAGAAGGAATCGGCAGAGATAGATTGTAATTAGGTGGCTTCTTTGTTAGGGAAGAAGATGGATTAATATTCGAAGAAGTTCCACTCAGTGGGGACCGCACATAAATATTTTCATTATTTCCGGGAGAAGGTGTATATATTGAATTTTCGTGGCTTTTAGATACATTCCCTAACAATTGAGACATCCAATTATCTACAAACAATTAAGTATGACAAACTTGTCATGGTAAATTTAAAGCTGCTCATGAAAATAGGATAGAAGAGGTACCTGTTGTCTGAGTACTTGGATAATTAGCACGATTGTTGTTGTCATTGTTACCACCTGAACCACGTAAATTTCGAATTTCACTCAGTGCTTCTCTGGAATTTCTTCTCTATTGTAGTGGACAGGTGGTAGTAGATGAATAAAGCTGTGCAGAGCTATGTAGTACATCTAAAAAAGAACATTATCAAATATGTGGAGTATTGAAGATCTAAAAAAGACAAAGTGGGAGTAAAAAAGATCTAGTTATAACAAAGATCATACATTAAATTGGGGAACATGGGTTTACCTCCATTTAAACTAAATTTAAACTCATTCTCTTTGTTACTAACACCAGTCTTCAGCAATTTCTTCCTGCTAGTACCTGCAAAAAGAATTTTTATCAGAAATTTAAGGATGTAAGGATAATTAATTCAGAGAAAAGGAATTTACGCAAACTGGGGTATAAAACTTACGAAGATCGGAAACGAAGGAAGTGAAGTTATCCAATTTCAAGTGATTATAATTACGCACCTCTTTCATAACTTATAATCTGGAGATGAAAATGAAGAATGATGGTCTTCTAAATTACTGTGCTTTGAATTTTGAAAGTTAAATTTGAATTGTTTGAATACTCAGATGGGTGATAGCAAAATCAACTTTTACACTTTACGTACACAAAAGTGAAAAGTAACCGGGTTTTAAGGCTTTAGCTTTAAAATATTCATGGGTTAAACACGTGCGGGTCTCCTTCAGTTTGGTTGAAGGGTACCAGGAAAATTGTAATAATAATGTGTGATAGGTTAATTGTTTAGTGGCATTATGTGTAAATTAGGTAAAAGAGTTGGGGCATGGGGTGTAAAAAAATGGGATTGTGGATTCAGGATTTATATTATATATATATATATATAGGGGAATGACGAACTTAAATATAAAAAAATAGGGGAACGTAAAGAAGATATTTATATATAGGGGAATGATCAAATACAAACTAAAATTCTAAGTCATTAGATCTACCTAATCTAATAGCCCCCTTATATCGAAAGAATGCCCAAAATACACCATTTTCCACCTTCAACTGCCCAAAATGCCCAGATGCGCGCGAACCGCCCAAAATACCTACGGAATACGCATTTCAGGGATGCGTATTCAGCCTCCAAAAATTCAATAAAGGGTACGCATGTTGAACATTCGTATTAAAGAATACGCATGTTCAACATGCGTATTCACAAAAAAACAAAAAGTTAATACGCATGTTGAACATGCGTATTCTTTGTTAAAATTTTAAAATTTGAATCCGCATTTCTGACATGCGTATTCAGTGGGTAAAAAGGGCGGAACATCCCGCCAATAGGTATTTTGGGCAAATCTCCCCGAATGGTGGGTATTTTGGTTTTTCACCCCCTTATATCACCCCACCCAACTACTCTGCACCCTACCACACCCAATTTCAGCTTTTGCACTCCGTTTTTATTTTGATTTTCCCGTCAAACCGTAAGTTTTTTTTTAAAATCTGATTTCACTATATTTTTCTACATCTCTCAACGATTGATTTGCATACGATATGTCTTATATTTCGAATTAATTTTTTTAAAAAAAAATTATTTGATTTTAGTTTCTATTCAAAATTGGTTTCTATTGGAATAGCCCCTATATATATATCTAAATTTTAGTATTTGTTTAATTTAAAATTAATTAAATTTTAAAATACATTTCTTTTGCATATAATATGATAAAGTCCCTCTTCAGACATTTATCCTCTGCAAAGGAAAGGGCATAAAAAATATCATGGGCCGGATTGTGAAATTAGGTAGGCTGGGCCAATTATTTTACAATTTGATATAAAAGGCTCTTCTCTGTTTTTGGTGCAAAACTATTTAGTTACTCTGCATTTTAATTTTTTTTGGCTAACAAAATTAATTTATTCCTAAATTAAATCGTTATTCTTCTCCGATACTTTCCCTAGCGGATCTTGAAATCTTTCATATTTCTAAGAACAATTATCTGGTGGTGCTGCAGTAATAAAGATTCAAGAAACACAAGTTTTTTAAGGTATTCTTTTTACCATTTTAATGTCAATGTGCATGTTCATTGATCAATGATCACAATATATTGTTTGTAACCCTAGATTTTAATTATCATTATTAATTTTAATGAATGCATGCCCTGATTTAGCTATAATTATATTAAAATTGTGGTATGTTTACATAATGTAAAAATGATTGTTTGTGTTAACCATGCATATTGTGTAATATGAACAAAGTACCTATTTTATTGTTTAAATGTCCTGCTAGTTAATTTGCAGTGAATTCGACATGAATTTTCCAGTAATGTGTATGTTTGTTTACAGAATTGAAAAGATATAAAAAGAAGAAAAATGTCTGCACAAGAGAGATGGTGTGTAGTGATAGGGGGGAGGGGCTTTGCTGCGCGGCATTTGGTGGAAATGCTGCTTCATCATGATATGTATTCAGTTCGTATTGCGGATTTGGCCCCTTCTATCAAGCTAGATTCCTACGAGGAGAAGGGAATCCTTGGCGATGCTCTTCACAAAGGACGTGCTCAATATGTATCTACTGATCTTTGTGACAAGTCCCAAGTTTTTGAAGGTTAGATATGTGTAATTCATATGCTATGATGAATTGCATTGATAGTTAAATCTTTTAATAATATTGTAGCTTTCCGTAGATTTTGATAGGTTAGTGTTTGTTGATATCTCAATGTCGTTATGGTACCAATTTACTATGGCTATCTTTGTTTGCTAACACTATAAACATTTCACTATTTATGAATTGTACATTTGTACTAATTTTGCCATAATTAATCACTTAAAATATTCCCATAAACAATTCTGGATCATAAGAAAAGCAAATATGCAAATTGTCCATAGGATGATAGTCCTTTAAAGTCAGAGTAAATAAGCCAATAGTGGATTATAATCCTGGCGAAAGAAACATGGCCCAAGTGGACGTTAGGAATCAGAAAAAAGGTTTGTAGGTTCTTTTTTATCTTAGAATGTAATATAAGGTATCAAAATGAGCATGTCTGTGACATTATAATTAATCATCGCAAAACCAAGAAGTCTGAACCCAGGAGTAACCTGTTTCTTGAACTTCATTAAACTGTTTTGCTGATAATAGCTGAATGTATGCTATAAACTTATCAAGAAATGCCTATCATTATTATACTGTATGCAGTTTGCCATGGAGCAGAGGTTGTTTTCCACATGGCTGCCCCAGATTCATCCATCGATAACTACCAGGTCCATCAGCCAGTGAATGTACAAGGTTGTTTATACTGGGTCTTTAGAATATGCTTCTGGGCTTTTCTGTCACTTAATTGTTACCTTGACATATTTTATTGATAAAATATAGGGACTGTGAATATAATCGAGGCATGTGTGGAGCATAAAGTAAAAAGATTGATTTACACTAGCTCTCCTAGCGTGGTGTTTGATGGAGTTAACGGCATTTATAATGGGGACGAGTCACTGCCTTATTCTGCTAAGGTACTGAATTAACATCAACGTCCTTCTTAAACATCTTTATTGTAAAACTGCTAATTTCCAGTCTGTCTGTTCGTACTTTGTGAAAATAACTGTAATGAAGTTTTCTTTTTTCATTCTTCTGTCTGATAGTGAGTTATTTTCCGATCTGGCTATGGTTTAGAAAAGACATCAAATTCCTTCTCGAACATTTTTTTGTAAAAGCACTACTATTTCAAATCTGTTTCTTTGTTTGTGAAAAGCTGAAAATCACTGGCGGTGAAGTTTTCTTTCTTTATGATTCTGTTTATTCTTTCCATGTTTATCTTTAATTTATTGAAGTTGTGATTAACTTGCCATCATAGTTCATTTAATCTTCACATCCTTCATAAACTAGTCTAATTAGTATATTTCTATCCAGTCGAGTTAATTTGATTTCTACGCGATCGCTATATATAGTTCAAGTTGAGATCTCAAACTCAAAGTGTTGGTGATCTACAGCACTGTGTGTTTAAAGCAAAGGGCACTGGTTGAAAAAATTGTTCACTGGTTCAGCAAAACATGTTTTACTAGTGAAATCATCAAAGTGCATGATTTGTGAGTAGTATTTCATGCATCCAGTGATTTGCTCATTGAACATTCCCGAGGCTGCGATTAGAAGTTCCATTCTTATAAAGATATAAATAAAGTATCGAACTACTTCCACTGATTTTTAACGACTTACCAAAACTTTAGTCATTGCAACCAAGTTTTGTGTACTGTATTTGTTCATGCATAATGATGCATACTACCTGTTTCAGCATAATGATTCATATTCTGCAACTAAAGCTGATGGAGAAGCATTAGTCCTCAAATCCAACGGTGTCAATGGGCTTCTTACTTGCTGCATTCGTCCTAGCAGCATTTTTGGTCCTGGCGATAAATTACTTGTTCCATCTATTGTTCATGCTGCAAGGACAGGAAAAGCCAAGGTAATTACCCCTTTCAATCTCTTAGTTATGCTTTCCATGAGTTTAGTTTTCATCATAAATAGATCTTAATGTACAGACTATTATTTGCATTTTTTCTCTGCAACATATCTTTAAAAATTACACCATCGCTCAAATATCAACCAGTAACCTTTAAATAACTAGTATTGATTTCAAAAAATATCTAAAGAGAATGTGATTATCTTTATTAATTCATTAATTGAGGATGACTCAGCAAACTGATGATAGGTAGTTTAACATAAATGAAACAAAACGCCTGTGGTTTGGTGATATAGTTCCTTATCCATTGGAGAGAAGATAGACTTTGCATACTTTGGTCATACTTTGGATAGTCATACAATGACTTAAACTTAAATGTCCTGAAACAACCTGACGTTATAATGATATTTTCTAGAGCTTCCTCTAGTACTGTTAAAAGTTGAAACACTTCAGACTCATGAATCTATAAAATTTGTCAGCATGCTTATTATGAACACTTGATCCTCTCTTGTTTGCCATTTTTTTTACTTTTCGTTTAAAATTGCCCTTTGCTTTTCTTAATGACCAGTTCATCATCGGTGATGGTAAGAACATGTACGATTTTACTTATGTCGAAAATGTCGCACATGCTCATATATGTGCCGAAAGAGCTCTAGCAGCTGGGGAGGATGTCGCAAAAAAAGCTTCAGGCGAGGTAATTTGAAAAAAACGAGTAGAAGCTTTCTTTTGCACGCAGTTATTTATGTTATTTATATAGAAACAGGAACTACTAAGACATATCAAGATATTCTTGATTTTTCCTATTTAAACTGTCAGGTTTCAAACACAGTTTAGTTTTGCAGGCATACTTTATTACAAATATGGAGCCAATCAAATTTTGGGAGTTTGCCTCTCTTATTCTTACTGGTCTTGGCTATAATAGGTACATTAATTCCCTCTTTCAGTGAGAGGGTCAGGATTTAGCCTATTATCATAGTTGCAGTATATTACATCTTAAATCGACAATAGTTGTTCAATGTGGAGCTTAATATTTATATTTCTGCTTGGGGAGGTAGTTTGAACAAGCTAAGCGTGATGCTAAGTCATGTACTGTTTACACGACTGAATATCGTCAATAATAATGTAATTTTTTTACGGACATAAATATTAAAAATGACTCTTCTTTGAGTCGGTGCCATTCATTAGGCCTCAGGCTTCTTAGCATATAGCTCACATTAAAAGAAAAACTATAAGTTTTAGAAGTTGAGCGTTAAACAAACCTAGGGCAGCTTCGTGATAAGGCTCTGATTATGGAGTTTGACATGCATATACATGTTAATTTGTTCTTTTGAAGAGACAAACATAGTCATATGTTTAAGCATTGACAATTTTTTTAAAAGTATCGGTTATGGTCTGTATTACCATATTATTCAGTTTTATTTATTCCTTGCCAAGTGGGGAATCACATTAATGTATTCACAATGCACAAAATTGTTAAATCTGATTTTATGTAGTTTACAGGCCACGCTATAGAGTTCCTGTCCGCGTTGTGATGCCAATGGCGCATATGATGGCGGGAATATATACAGCTTTTGCCCAGTATGGAATGAAGGCTCCTCATTTTACACCTTCACGAGTCAGACTCCTCTCTTGTAATCGGACATTTAATTGCACAAAAGCAAATGACAGACTTGGCTACTCACCAATCGTTCCACTTAAGGTGCTCAAATCCTATGACATCACTTAACTTTTCTAGATCTAGTATTCTAGTTTATTGGGCGCAAAAATCTGGAATTTAGTAATTATCATCTCTTCCTTAATCTGTTCCTAGTTTTAGGAATTTATGCATAATTCTTAATTTTAATTTCCAAGCACGAATGCAATACCAAAATCTCTGTCTTGGATTTCCAAATAATTTAATTTTTGTTACATATAGTCACCAATTCTTATGCATAAGACCAAGGTGATAAAGATTTATAGACATAGTGATATACTTTTATCCATTTACACTGTAATTTCTAATTTCAATTGTTGAACTGAGGTAAGAATAATTCTACAGGAAGGTATCAGCAGGACAATAGACTCATTCTCGCACTTAAGGGCTGAATTGAATCGAAGAGAAGGTCCATCTAAAGCTTCAATATATCTTGGCAGAGGAAGGGGTATGATAAATATACCTTCTAACTATAAACTTCATGTTATTTCTAAAATATCCTGTATAAAATACTAAACATTGCTGGTTTCAGCTACATTAGCTTAAAATACCAAACATGTGCCAAATTATTATAATTTGTTCAGATTGGTAACTTTATGCAAGTGGAATAAATAAGGTTTTTATTTTAACTTAGGGAATTAATAACAATTTTTCTGGTGATAATATGATTTCAGTTGCTGACATACTTCTTTGGAGGAGTAAAAAGCAAACACTTGCCACATTGCTGGTTTTGTTTGTCTTCTACTTGAATTTTATAGCACCTTGCTATACCATAATCACTGCACTTTGCAAACTACTATCATGGGAAGCAATCTTCTTGTTCATTCATGGAAGATCACCGAAGAAACTGTATGTATTCTCATACTTACTTGACGCCCCTGGACTTGCAAATATATAAACATATAGAAGATTTAAGTTAAAATTTTGACTTCTTAGAATTTTGATCTTAATGAACTCGTCAAAAATTTAAATTTTTGATCCAACGGTTGCAGAAACTCATAGTTTGTTGGTATTACAGATGATTCAATCCAAATATGGTTTTATTTGCAAATATGTGTAATTTAACAGCTAAATGCTAGAGCCTAGAAGTAGCATTTTCCAGAATGATACTATCTAATATGGCTTTATGCTTATGCAGATTAAAATATACAGTTGAAAAAATACCCGAGTCCAGATTCCATATGTCAGAAGATTGGTCACATAAAGCTGCTTTAGCAATGGCTTCTTACTGGAATTCGACAATAAATGATTTGAAATCCCTTTGTTGCGGGAATGACTGGAACCTCTTCCTGAAGGTACTCCTGCTAAATGCTAACATTCACATCTCGTCATTAATGTACGTTTAGTTGGGTTTGTATTTGAGAACTGATTAGATGTAGCTCCCTGACTTCTAACAATTGACAATTCTGGTTAGTTTCTGCCACCATGTCAGTCATATAGTAGTTAAAAACAATATACATTTACATATTCAATACCTCCACATATACACAAATGAGTCCCTAATCTCTAAACAATCTATTCTTTATTACCGCGATCTTGTCTCTATCTCCGGGATATTAATCGTGTACCTATGCATTGGCAATGACAACTAAGAATAGATGACTTACTGTAAGCAAATATATTACAGATTACAGTATCTCACAATATCGCAATACATCTCACGTCTGTGTATTCTGTAAACATTATCCAGAACCTGCTGATCCTAGAATATTTGTCTTCAGTATCAGAAACTTCACAACTAGTATTCACTTCTAAGCTCTATCAGTTACGAAGATCGAAGATGATACCAATGTTCTCCTTAAATGTTGGATTTTCCTGACAGGGTCAATATTAATGTTGAAAATATAGTAGTAACTTCCAAATATTAATTTTTGATCCAGGATCCAACTTCAAATTATACATATTCTCATTCTAATGTGATTTCTCATTTTTATAACACATGCATTCATGCATCCTGTATTGTTCCTTGGAACAGATGGTAATCTATCTAGTAGCTGTGCGCTTCCTTGCATCAACATCGCCTCGAGGTCTATTTTTAAAAGGTTTGTAAACCCTATCTGTTGCTTCTTTCACCACCCCAAGCATATTTCATTTTGTAAATTACTACTCTGAAACTGAAGATGTAATAGCATTTTAATATCAGTTACAATTTACCAAGATTTCGTGGAGCAATGGCACCTAAATTCAATAAATTGGATTCTTTTGTTGCAGCAATCCCCTTAGCATTTGTTGGTTTCTCTCTATACGAGATGTACGAAGAAGAAATCGATAGTTTGTTCCAATACAGCTTCTCTTTTGTGTCCAAGGTAAATTCCGAGAATCTGCAAAAGTTGAGTCCCATCAAAGTTGGCAAAAGTGAATAATCAACAGCTGCGAAATCATTCCATTAGATGCCAAGGTGACAAGGGGGGCTGTATCTTGTACTTCAAACTATTATGTATGAAGAGAGTGCCAACATGATTTAGTTGTGTACATAATCTTAGAGCATAAACCATTGTTGATTGCATGGAAGAACTATTGTCAAAATCTATAACTAAGTGCTTTTAAGTTGCATTTATTCTTGAGATAAAATCTTTTGTACCTATATTTCTTAAAATTCAATAATTATAATGTTGTCTTTTGAAGTATCTTAACTAGTACTTTCAACTTCTGAGCACGGTTGGATAGCTGAAGTGGTAAAGGGCTTATCCTCTGTCGTCCCAGATCCTGGGTTCGATCCTGTCTCACCCCGAGAATTGTTGAGGACAGATACTCATTTGTAAGGCTAAGCCAAAATTAGTCAAAAAAAAAAAAAAACTAGTACTTTCAACTTCTAGGGTAAAATAAGAAGTAGGGATGACATTTTTTCAGAATTTTATGAGGTGGAATATATTTTTCATTAAAAAAACTTGAAATTTAATTAAAATTTAATACTAGTAATTATAAGAAAGAATGTCCAAAATGTATCATTTTTCAGTTTCAAGTGCCGAAAATGTATGTATATTACACCCTAAATGCTCACGGATTACGTATTTTTAGCACGCATTTTCAGTATTTTTAAAATTGGTAAAGAACACGTACGCTAAGTATGCATTTTTTTTTCATGATGCGTATTCGCGGTTTACCTTGGTTTATGTGGTTTGCAGGCTACACCTAAAGGGTAGCGGCTGCGGGTTACTTACGATAAAAAAAAGAAAAGTCATATGCGTGTTCTTTACAAATTTTTATAATATTCGCATGTGAGAAACGCGTATTTCAGTGGTTATTTTGGACGGAACATCCAGCTAATCAGTATTTTGAGCAAATCTTCCAAAATGGTGACTAATTTGATTTTCACCCTGATTATAATAACTGTCAAAACATTCCGGAGTGCATGAAAAAGTTCAGAGGTAACCTTCAAAAGGAGAAATTATCAAAAAAGGCTATTTTTCTAAACTTATTTGTTAGTTTATTATTTTTTTAAAATATTTACGAAAATTTGATTTGTAATTTTATACGGTTTGTGATCAATAGTAATTTAATTATACTCCCTTCATCCCACAAAAGTTGACATTTCTTTTTGCTCACATTTTAATATGTACGGTAAAAATACTTAGAAATTATACATTTCAATTTTTTTATTTTTTGTAAAAGTGTGATTTTTATATTATTTCTATTCAAAATAAAAAAAAATTAAAATATGTTACTCCCTTTGTTTCTTTTTATGTGTCACTTGACTTTTCTACACACAACTTTAAGTATTTTGATCGTATGATTATTATAATAATTTTCAATTTTTTTTTGTAAACCAAAGTTTTATTTGCATATTTTTATTTATAATAAGAAGATTTTATAAATTATTATTTTTAACTATTCGTTCACGTAGTAGAAATGTGTGTAGAAAAGTCAACCAACCAAACATAACCGAAAAGAGTAAAAAGCCCATTTCCTGCCCGCTTGTGTGCATGTGCATAATGCAAAATCTGAAAAGTTACATTATATGACTAATAACAATTACAAATAAATAAAAATTTGATCATGTAATTTACAAGATGATTAAGACAAAAATTGGTTGGTTATATAATTTACATGATACTTATCTAGTTATTTTTCTCTTTAAATTACTGTCAATCAATCAATCACATATCAAAGTCATGATCCCCATGAGACCATATGGACGTAACACAAAACCATGTATCCCTAAGATGTAATAACATGGTTTCTCAAACACTGCACGTCCCCATGTACATCTTTACGTTCTCTGGTAAATATAGTTTATTATGATACTGATTTGTAATATAATCAAATTTCAGAAATTTAAACTATTATTTTGGAAAAAAATTGCACCAGACACAAAAATTTTCAAATATGTTGTTGATTCGATGAAAGGATCGCAATGATATGTTCATATTTTAAATCGTTGGCTAAATCGGAGATAAAGAAGAAAGAAGATAAAAAAAAATTGGCAGTTTATTTCCGTATAACACATGCATGATGAGAGAACTTATAAGTACCTTTTCGAATATATTAAAGCAAATCAAATAAAACATACACGATATATATCGTGAGAAGGATAAAATGTACGCAGATCATGCCTCTACTCCAAAGAACAAGGAAACTGTTTTCGTAAAAACCCGGCTCAGTATATGACAAATATAAGGTGTGATAAAAAGATATAGTAACACAAATGTTAATACCAATACAATAATAAACAGAGATTGATACTCCTAAATACGTACTCACGTAATTTATATGAGCATAAAATATTTTTTTAATGTGAATGCACGAGTGTATTATTGTAATCACATAATTAATTTTAAAAAATTACAATTTTTCCATTAAAAATATACTATATACATTTTTATTAATTTAAATGCACAATGATATTATTGTACGCACTTAATGACATTTTTATCTAAAAAAATAAGAAAGGTGAACGAAAAATAAGAAAAGTGAACGAGATAAATCTGAAACCATGATTATATTCACATGTGACGTATTTACAAGGACGTCTTTCAAAAATTTAGATGCTTTATATTCCTAAACTGACTGATAAATTGGAGACAAGTGTCAAAAATCATCCTTATAATTACAACCCTCCGACAAAATAATGGTAAGATATTATGTCAAGAGAAATATTTGGTTGATGTTCTCTACAGTAAAATTAAACTTTGGCACTTGCCCGAATGTACTTTCAAAAAATAAGTATGTGAAATTTGACACGGAAGGAGAGAAGTTTTGTTTCTTGACATGATCGTAGCACAATTAAACCGGATTCAACATTGTGTATTTAGAATAAGAAAAATAACAACTCATTGAAATCGAAGAGAAATGATAAAAAAAAGTGATTAGGTTTGTGCAAGTAACTACAGCGGTGAAATAGAAAAATAAGGGACGAAATGTAAGGGACGAAATGTAGTGATAATGATGATGGGTCATGTTCCCTGTCAATCATGTGTCCGGGAACACTTAACCAACATATAATGTCGTGAACGTTGAATCACGATCCAACGTCCATGATTTAATATCTGCGGGAGGCAAAGTAGTTCCGCGCTTTTTAATAGCGGAAGCACTGTACTTGCAGTTTATAACCCTGAAACGATCACACTTTCCTTTTTGTGCAACTTTTGTCAAATCGCAAAGCAAATTTGGGGGATTTATTGGTTTTGTTCATCCTTACTCACTAATTTCCATTTGGTAAGCTAAATTTTTTGCTTTTTTCTTGTTTTAGTTATTGATAAGTTGTTTGCTAGGTTTGAAGGTAGAAAAGCTTTGAAAAAAAGTGATAAAGTGATTCATAATGTTGTAAATAGTGAAGTTGTTGATGTTAGTGGTAGATGCTAACGTAATGATAATGTAGATTATGTTAACCTTGTTGATGATTGTGATGAAGACATTTTGTTAGTGAACAAAGATTTGAAAATGAAGATTTGCATGAAAATAGTGAGTTTATGCATGATAGTAGTGAGACAAGGGATAAGAGTGTTGTTGGAGAAGAAGATATTGTAATTTCCTTCTTGAGTCAAAATTTTCCTAATTTAGTAGCCGCCGGAAATGTAATTAGGGTTTACGCTTTGAAAAATGGGTTTGCAATTAAGATCCAAAATACACAAAGGCGTGTGGACAAAACAATATATGCCCGTACTTATGTTTATAATTTAGCGGGAGAAAACCGTGATAAAGAACCCGTAGAGGATGAAGAAGTTTTGATAGAAAGTGTCGGCAGTGCGAAGAAAAAAGGCGTAGAGATAAACTTCCTAAAAGTGGATGTAAATTTAGGATTTATGTGATTAATAGGCGAAATACAAGGCATTGGGAGATAACATCGTTGGAGTTAAATCACAATCACGAAGTTGTGTCGTCTTCTAAGATGAGTTTGATTAAAAGGGAGCGACATGTAACCGCCGCTCAAAATAATTTAATTAAGAGTTTCCATGTCTCGGGTATTGCACCTAGACAACAAATGAGTATATTTGGAAAAATGCACGGAGGAGAGGAGCAAATAGGGTTTCATGCCCAACATTTGAGAAATGTCGTGCGTGATTTTAGAAAAGATAATTTGGGTGTGAATGATGCTCAAGCGGGATTGGATTTGTTACATCGGTTAGAAGAGGAAAGTGGAGGAATTTTTTTTTATTCAGACTCTAATTGATGAAGAAGGAAGATTGAAGTGCCTTTTATGGGTTGACCCTCGGTCGTCGTTGGCCTCCAAAAATTTTGGTGATGTGGTTGCATTCGATACAATATATCGAACAAATAGGTATGCCATGCCGTTTGTGCCTTTCACCGGGGTGAATCATCACTATCAATCGGTTCTCTTTGGATTTGCACTAATGCGTGATGAATTGAAGACTACATTTGAGTGGGTTTTGGGTACTTGGTTAGAGGCCGTTGAAGGAAAAACACTTTTGGCTATTATCACCGATCAAGATCAAGCCATGGCGGGGCAATTCAATCTCAACTACCAAACACGACACATTTGTTGTGTTTGTGGCACATTAGTAACTGTTGAGTGGCATTTATGACACTTTATAATGCTCTATAAAGGCTCGAATTG
The DNA here is from genome assembly GCF_009905375.1 of Apium graveolens. Lineage (NCBI taxonomy): Eukaryota > Viridiplantae > Streptophyta > Magnoliopsida > Apiales > Apiaceae > Apium > Apium graveolens. The sequence continues at coordinate 280,345,869 of NC_133655.1, forward strand.
ATGTTTTGTACTCAAGTTATTTATGTTTTCGATGTGTTTTGTAGTATTTTTGTATTTCAGGCATATACTGAGAAAATCAGATGGATTAGCATTATTTTGATGCTAATATGGTGTTAGGGTGGTGTCTAAAGAATAAAGTTCCGGAAGCCAACTCGATTGCAGTAGGATTTAAAGAAATTCAGAAGTTTTTCCAGAAGCACGGCGCGCCCGCGCTGGTCTAGCGCGCGGCCGCGCCCATTTGTCAGAAAGCCAGCGCGCCCGTACTGATGAAACGCGCGGTCGTGCCAGGTCGGGACTTTCGAATCCTGATTCTAATTGATTTACAATTGGGAGGACTTCTATCTTGCTTTGGCTGCTATATAAACAACTCTAAGTCATTTTTTAAAGGGAGACCAAGACATAGCGCAAGGAGAAGACGACAAGAGACCTATAGCACAATTCAACAAAGGCGAAGATGATCTAGTTTATTCTTGTGAATCTTTGTTTTGAGTTGTAATCTTGGATGCTCGTTTCTTATTTTGTTGAACCTATACTCTTGTTTTGTACTTGGTTTTAATTATTCGTTATAAAGACTACGTTCGTTTTACCATGTTTTGATCAGAACCCACATTGATGATGAGTAGGGGTTATAGCGGGTTTATATCGGAACCCACATCGTTATCGTGTCGTGGGGTTATAGCGGATTTATTTATGGATTTCTTTAGTTAATTCGTTTGATGCCTTAGTGTGTGGTGATTGTATGATAACCTAGTATTGGTTGTGCGTATTCGTCTTATGAGCGTCGCGAACTTATAAGATAGTGTGTTAATTCTTAATGAAGCAAAAATGAATTTAAGGATATAGAACTTGCCATGCTAGTATAGGTTCATGTATTGTTATGCATGATTCGTAGGTAATTTTAATCATCTTACTTGCCCTGTGTAATCAAGATAGATAACTTGTGCTTAAACCGTTATGCTGTCAAATTTTGTAGACATATAGGGTCTCAATATAATTGGTGTCTATTCAGCTTCTATCTCTTTTGTGGATGTCTGGTAGTATGGTAATCGTGCAACGAAAGTTGGCGTTTATCAGTTTTGTGTTATCTGATTAGTATCATCACCATTGCATGCTAAGGTTAAGAATGAAAAGGCTATTGAATGAAGTATTTAATGAAGTTAGAATCCCATGTTTGTCATATTTATTAATTCAATCAATCTTATTCTCGTAGTTATAATTATTAGTTAATAACAATCTCAATCAGTTATCGTCTTAGCATTGAATAATAACCATACATTATTGCTTAGGTGCATAAATTAATTAGTTAACCAATACAGTCTCTGTGGGAACGAACTAGAAAAGATTCTATACTACTTGCGAACTCGTATACTTGCGTGTATTATTAGCGCTTGTTTATCGACTAACAAGTTTTTGGCGCCACTATCGGGGACTGCAGTGTTAATTGATAGTTTATGTGCTTTCCATCAGTGGTCGTTAAAGTTCATTACTCGGACATTGTTACTTATCTGATTCCTTGTCTTATTTCAGGTACTCTAGCGAGGGTGTCTACATACGCGTTCGCGTACTCGTAAGAGAACACTGGATAAAGCCGTGGAAGAACTTGTGGTAATTCGTAGGGAAGTTGTTGGGGAAGAAAAGAAGGTAGAAGAAGAAGAAGAAAAAGTTGAAGAACCAGTTGTAGTAGCGATGGGAGATCAAGCAGAAATTCCGAAGGCTTTAATGGACTATTCTCAACCCAAGATTAATGACACTCAGTCGAGCATCGTCAGACCAGCCATCGGGGCTAACACTTTTGAGATCAAGGCAAGCACGATTCAGATGATACAAAACTCAGTTCAGTTTGGGGGTTCTCCTACCGAAGACCCCAACATGCACATCAGGGATTTCATCGAGATCTGCGACACCTTCAAGTTTATGTGACTGAAGATGCTATCAAGCTGCGACTCTTCCCATTCTCTCTAAGGGACAAGGCTAAGAGCTGGTTACATTCTCTACCACCAAGGTCTGTCACTAAATGGGAAGATCTGGCGCAAAAGTTTCTCACTAAATTCTTCCCTATGGCGAAGAATGCTGTAATCAGGAATGCCCTTACTCAGTTTGCTCAGCAAACTGGAGAATCTTTGTGTGAGGCTTGGGATCGATATAAGGAGATTCTAAGGAAGTGCCCGCATCATGGCATGCCTGATTGGATGATTATTAATTGCATCTACAATGGATTAGGTGCTACTTCTAGACTCATGCTGGATGCAGCATCAGGAGGAGCCTTGTGGGGTAAGAGCTACGATGAAGCTTATGAACTTATTGAACTGATGGCTGCTAATGAGTACCAGAATCCTTCCTAGAGGTTGACTCAGGGAAAAGTTGCAGGAATCCTGGAGTTGGATGCAGCAACTGCTATCGCTGCCCAACTTAAGGCTTTGACAATAAAGGTGGAATCTTTGGCTAATTATGGAGTTAATCAAATCACCAGTGTCTGAGAACTTTGTGCTGGAGCCCATGAGACTGATCGGTGTGCTATTTCTAGTGAATCAGCTCAGTTTGTGAGCAATTTTCAGTGTTCGCAACAATCAGTGCCAGCCACCTATCATCCTAACAACCGCAATCATCCTAATTTCAGCTGGAGCAACGCTCAGATTGCGGTTCAACAGCCTTATCAGCAATATCCAGTTAAGCAGTACAACCCCCAGGTTTTCAGCAACCGCAATATGCACCAAGACAACAACTTCAGCTGCAACAAGCCAATGAAAAATCTGAACTACATGAGTTGAAGCTTATGTGCAAGAGCCAAGCTGTTTCCATCAAGACCTTGGAAAATCAAATTGGGCAAATTGCCAATGCTTTGCATAATCACCAGCCTGGTACATTACCTAGTGGCACCGAGGTGCCAGGAAAAAGGGAAGCTAAGGAGCAGGTAAAGGCAATCACGTTAAGGTCTGGAAAGGTTGCGAATCCCGAACAAACTCAAGAGTTGACTGATGAAGCTGGGGCTGAGAAAGAAGTAGAGCAGCAGGAAGTAGAAGTGGAACCAAGGAAGACTACTGTTGATCACACTCCTCATGAAGGTAATACAGGGGAGAAACAGATCTATCCTCCATCGCCTTTTCCGAAGCGGCTGCAGAAGAAAAAGCTGCACAAGCAATTTGAGAAGTTTCTGGAGGTGTTCAAGAAACTTCATATCAACATAACTTTCACCGAGGCTCTCGAGCAGATGCCTAGTTATGCAAAGTTTATGAAAGGTATTCTCTCTCGGAAAGTGAAGCTAGATGATTTAGAGAATGTCGCTCTCACGGAGGAATGCAGTGTTGTGCTGCAACAGAAGTTGCCTCCGAAGCTTAAAGATCATGGAAGCTTTACTATTCCGTGCACTATTGAAAAATTTTCTTTTGATAGATGCTTATGTGACTTGAAAGCTAGCATCAATCTGATTCCCTTGTCAATCTTCAAGCAGTTGGACTTGCCTGATCTAAAACCAACTTATATGACCTTACAGTTGGCCGACCGTTCTATTACGTATCCACGAGGTATTGTGGAGGATGTCTTGGTCAAGGTTGATAAACTTATCTTCCATACTGATTTCGTTATCTGGATTTCGAGGAAGATAAGAAGATTTCCATAATCTTGGGAAGACCTTTCTTGGCAACTGAACGAACTTTGATAGATGTACAGAAGGGTGAGCTCACGATGCGAGTACTGGATCAGGATGTGACTTTTAATGTGTTCAATGTTATGAAATTTCCTACTGATAATGAGGAATGTTTAAAAGTGGAGTTGGTCGATTCTGTGGTTACTTCAGAACTTGATCAATTGCTAAGGTCTGATGCCTTAGAGAAAGCCTTATTGGGAAATTCAGATAGTGAAGATGAGGAAGGTGAAGAACAATTGAAATATTTGAATGCTTCTCCCTGGAAAAGGAAGAGTGATATGCCTTTTGAATCTCTTGGAATGGAGGAATTGAGCAAGGCTCCTAAACGCCTCAAGCCATCTATTGAGGAAGCTCCTACTCTTGAGCTTAAGCCTTTACCTGAGCATTTGAGGTATGCGTTTTTAGGTGATGCATCTACTCTGCAGGTTATTATTGCATCTGACCTTTCAGGTAGTGACGAGGAAAAGCTTTTGAGGATTATAAGAGAATTTAAATCGGCAATTGGATGGACTATAATAGATATTAAGGGAATTAGTCCTTCTTATTGCATGCATAAAATTCTGCTAGAGGAAGGTAGCAAGCCTACGGTCGAGCAACAAAGACGCCTCAATCCAATCATAAAGGAAGTAGTAAAGAAGGAAATTTTTAAATGGCTAGATGCAGGGATCATCTACCCTATTTATGACAGTTCATGGGTAAGCCCGGTACAATGTGTGCCAAAGAAAGGTGATATTACTGTGGTGGCAAATGAGAAGAATGAGCTTATTCCTACTAGAACAGTCATTGGGTGGAGAGTTTGCATGGATTATAGGAAGCTGAACAAAGCCACTAAGAAGGATCACTTCCCTTTGCCCTTCATTGATCATATACTTGACAGGTTGGCTGGGCATGAGTACTACTGTCTGCTGGATGGCTCTTCAGGTTACAATCAGATTTGTATCGCTCCAGAAGACCAGGATAAAACTACCTTCACTTGTTCATTTGGTACGTTCGTCTTCAGACGAGTTTTTTTTGGTCTGTGTGGTGCGCCAACCATATTTCAGAGATGCATGATGGCCGTCTTTTCTAATATGATAGGCCAGAATATGGAGGTATTCATGGACGACTTCTCTGTTTTTGGCGATTCTTTTGATGAATGCTTGCGAAATCTTGGACACGTTCTCAAGAGGTGTGTTGAGACCAATTTGGATTCAATTGGGAGAAATGTCACTTTATGGTGCGACAGGGCATTATTCTCGGGCATAAGGTTTCTAGTAAGGGTCTTGAGGTGGACAAAGCCAGGGTGGGGGTCATTGAGAATCTTCCTCCACCGATTTCTGTTAAGGGAATTCACAGTTTTCTTGGTCATGCGGGTTTTTACAAGCGCTTCATCAAGGACTTTTCTAAGATTTCGAAGCCGCTATGCAGTTTGCTAGAAAAAGATGTCCCTTTTAAGTTTGATGACGAGTGCCTTGCAGCTTTTGAAACATTTAAGAAGAGTTTAATCACGACACCTGTCATAACTGCACCTGATTGGAACCAGCCTTTTGAGATGATGTGTGATGCAAGTAACTATGCAGTTGGAGTAGTTCTTGGGCAGAGGAAGAACAACATATTTCATGTGGTTTACTACGCTAGTAAGACTCTTAATGGCGCTCAACTGAATTATACGACTACGGAGAAAGAGCTTTTGGCTATTGTCTATGATTTTGAGAAATTTCAATTGTATCTACTGGGGACTAAGGTGACAGTTTTCACTGATCATGCCGCAATTCGATATCTAGTCTCAAAGAAGGACTCAAAGCCTATATTGATTAGATGGGTTCTCTTGCTCCAAGAATTTGAACTTGAGATCAAGGACAAAAAAGGAACTGAAAATCAAGTCGCAGATCATCTCTCGTGTTTAGAGAATCCTAATGCTACTTCATTGGATAAGACATTAATAAATGAGTCTTTTCCCGATGAACAGTTGTTTGGAGTGCAAGAAGAAGAACCATGGTTTGCAGACATTGTGAACTACCTTGTGAGTAATGCCATGCCTCCCGACTTATCATATGCTCAAAGGAAGAATTTTCTACATGAAGTGAAGTGGTATATGTGGGATGAGCCGTTTCTTTTTCGACAAGGAGCTGACCAAATCATCAGGCGATGTATTCCCTACAGCGAAACGGGGGGAATCTTGCGAGATTGCCACTCAACGGCTTATGGAGGATATTATGGTGGAGAAAAGACAGCAGCTCGTGTTCTTCCGGCAGGTTTCTTTTGGCCGACCTTGTTTAAAGATGCTTACCAATTCGTTTTAAAATGCGATCGATGTCAATGTGTGGGAAATATGTCTAAGAGGGATGAGATGCCTCTTAATGTACTTCTCGAGGTTGAGGTCTTCGATGTTTGGGGAATTGACTTCATGGGGCCATTTGTCTCATCTTGTAACCATCAATATATCTTATTGGAGGTTGATTACGTATCAAAATAGGTTGAAGTTAAGGCGTTTCCAATAAAAGATGCGAAGGTGGTGCTTAATTTTCTTCACAAGCAAGTATTCACAAGGTTTGGAACTCCAAGAGTCATAATCAGTGATGAGGGATCACATTTTTGCAATCGCAAGTTCACTGCTATGATGAGAAGGTATAATGTGAATCATCGCATTGCCACGGCTTATCATCCTCAGACAAATGGTCAGGCTGAGGTTTCTAACAGAGAGATCAAGCACATTTTAGAGAAGGTTGTGTGTCCATTAGGGAAAGATTGGTCTTTAAAGCTTGATGAAGATGTATGGGCTTATAGAACAACATATAAAACTCCATTGGGAATGTCGCCGTTCCAGTTGGTTTATGAAAAGGAGTGTCATTTACCTGTGGAGCTCGAGCATAAAGCATATTGGGCTTTGAAGAAATTGAATCTGGACTTGGATGCAGCTGAAAAGAAGAGGATGCTTCAATTGAATGAACTTGACGAGTTCCGACTTCAAGTTTATGAGAACAATAAAATGTACAAGGAAAAAGTCAAGAGGTGGCACGATAGGGGTCTAGTGCTCAAATCGTTTATGCCAGGGCAACGAGTTCTTTTGTTCAACTCTCGTCTCCATCTTTTTCCTGGAAAGTTGAAGTCAAGATGGTCAGGGCCGTTTATTATCAAAATTGTGTTTCCACATGGAGCGGTGGAAATTTTTGAGAATGATTCGGGCCAAGCATTTAAGGTAAATTTTCAAAGGTTGAAGCATTATTATGGTGACACGGCAAACCGTGAAGTGGTTAGTGCCGTTTTATTGTCCATTTGATCTCGAGATTCTACGTCGAGCTAGCGACGTAAAAGAAGCGCTTCTTGGGAGGAAACCCAAGTTTGTTGTACATTAGGAAGTAGAAGAAGCAAGAAGAAAGGAGAAAAACACAAAAAAATCAGAAAAAGAAAAAATTCAGGGCCAACTTCAGAAGCTGGGCACGCCCGCGCTGATCAAGCGCGCGACCGCGCCGTTTTTCCAGTAACCAAGCGTGCCCGCACTGATCAAGCGCGCGCCCGCGCCGGTTTTCCAGAGAGCAAGCGCGCCCGCGCCGGGTCCTGTTCGAAAAAAAAATTAAAACAACAATTTATAAGGTAAAATCAGGACTTTCACTCCAAAATCAATTCTAACCCAATTTTTACTCTTCCATATCCCATAATTCCCTCTCCTAATCAATTCCATTATTCCCACGATTCCCATAATTAATTCCCACTTCTATTCCTTATCAAATTCTCACCTCTCCACCTATAAATACATACACTTATACACAACTTCTCCACCATATCACAAACTCTCAAACACAAATTCTCTCTAAACACTTACACTTTTATTTTCTCTCATTCAATCCCAATGGCACCCAAGAGATAAAGAACACAAGTAAGCAGCAGCACCACCGATTCTTCATCTGCGGGTGGTGTAAGGCCAAGGTTCTCTACTCCCGGGACTGAAGAGGAGTACACGAGGCTTCTCTCGAAGCCTATTTCTAAGGAGCGAGGGTTTTTACCATCAGGGAATGATGGTAAGCTTTTGGAGATGATCCTAGAGATGGGTTGGGTTCCTTTTTGTAAGGCTCCCGCTGCTGTGCCCATGAGTGTTGTGCGGGGGTTCTATGCTAACGTAAAGGCGGAGAAGAATGGCTTCACGGTGGTTAGGGGGATGACTGTCGAGTACAATGCTGATGCTATTAGGAGGGTGATTGAGCAGCCCGCGAGGAAGGTGGGTCAGGACACGTGGAACGATAAGACTCTGGAGGACTTCGATTTGGATCTGATCGTTACAACTCTCTGTGTGCCTAAGTCTCATTGGAAGTTCAAGAGGGGCACTACTGATTACTCCACGTTCCCTGCGTCGTGCATGAACAGGTTTGCACGTGCTTGGAACTCGTTTATTTGTGCTAACATCATGCCTTCTTTGCATGTGTATGAGATTACTGAGGAGCGTGCCCGTCTGCTGTGGGGGATTCTTCAGGGTGATTACATTGATTTAGGGATGGTGATTTACCAGGGGATTCTAAGATTTTTGAGGGAAGGTACTACAAGTGCTATTCCGTATGCATCCGTTGTGACGAAGTTGTGCGTGGCAGTTGGTGTTCATTGGCCAGCACATGAGCAACTGCAGCTTCCCAATGCTCCTATTGACAGTGCTACGCTGCACAGTATGGTTGAGTGGTATGGCGGCAAGCCCGATCCTAAGGGGCTTGGTTACTCTTATGTTCATCTGTCAGGTGGTGTGCCTATGGAGGCAGCTATAGCAGGAGGTTCTCAGCATACCCGTCGAGCAGCTTGGAGAGCTCAGTATGGAGAGGAGGTTGGTTCATCGCAGAAGCAGCAGCATGAGGAGCAGGATGGAGCTGATGTGGGAGCTGGTTTGAGTTCGATGTAGTACATGCGTCTAGCACGGAGGATGGATGCGATGCACGACATTCATAGTCGGTTTGCACGTGATCTCCCCAGGCACTTGGGACAGCTTTTAGAGCCACCGGAGTTGACATTCAGTGGCCAGTTTTTGGTGAGGATTCCGTGTATCCGCCTGCGGACACGCCTGACACTCCACCCGTTGATGGTGAGGATTCTGATTCGCAGTAGGTATGCTTGATTCCTTACTATTACCTTCACTGATGACGGTGAATATTTTAAGTTTGGGGGTAGTAGTTGAATGAATATGTTTTTGTGTGAGTCTCATATAGTTGCATGCTCATGATAGTTTAGTTCATATAGTTGCATATTTTGCCATGTAGTTTTATTATTATTATTTTTTGGTAGTTTTATGATATTTTGTTCATATAGTTTCATGCATTTGCATTATAACATGATCCCTTATATGATTTTTCTGATTAATTGGTGATATTGATGCTAGTGTAGTGATGTCGTGTTTAGAGATGTTAAGTCATATTAAGTTAATTTGCATACTAGAAACACTTGTATTTCACTAAGTCTTATAGGTTGCTAGAGTGCTAGATCATAGTCATGGTTTGTTGGTTTGTCGAGGTTTAATCACTTGTTTAAATTTAGAATTTAGGGTATTCTCTTAATAATAAAAGACATGGATATTTAAAAATTGGAGGAAATTGGATTTCATTGCTAGTTGTATGGCTAGGTGTCAAATGGCTAGTAGCCGGCTCATATTTATATGAGTAGTATAGGGTTGAATGAGATGGAGCGAAACGCACTCATTCAGAAATTGTTGAAAAAAAGAAAAAAAAGAAAAAAAAGAGAAAAAAGGGAATAAGTGTTATATATAATTGATCACGAGTGGGCTCTTTAGTACTTGAGTTATTAAGTTGTTAGGGGACTTTGTGCCTAGTGACCTAATGCTTGTATAGTCTGGGATCCGCTAACCTAACGCTCGCTACATGAGTACTATTATATAAGTCTTTTGTGAATCTCACTCATTGCACAATTAAATAAGCATATATGTTTTTTTTGGTTTAAATAAAAGCACGAATCCATGATTAACTCCGATATAAGAATTGAAGTATTATAAGTTATTTTGAGTTTAGCTTTTATTATGTTTATAAACTTGCGATTGTCTTGATAAGTAGTGAGTCATGATTGTCGATCTAGTTGCGATAGTATATCTGTAAGCATTTGCACACACGCACATCTTTAGTTTGTGAGTTGATTTGTATGATTTAATTGATCTTTATGCGAGTAACTGCATTTGCTGAGGTGTTGCTTGTTGATTGGTTGAGTTATTCTAGTGGGGATCATCGCATTCATATTAGTTGCATTCATGCATTTTTATTCTCTTATTTTTTGAGTCTGTTTATGCTTGAGGACAAGCATCGATTCAAGTTTGGGGGTATGTTGAGTGGCATTTATGACACTTTATAATGCTCTATAAAGGCTCAAATTGATGTTTTATACTCAAGTTATTTGTATTTTTTATGTGTTTTGTAGTGTTTTTGTATTTCAGGCATATACTGAGGATTCAGATGGATTAGCATTGGTTTGATGCTAATATGGTGTTAGGGTGGTGTCTAAAGAAAAGCTCCGGAAGCCAACTCGATTGTAGTAGGATTTAAAGAAATTCAGAAGTTTTTCCAGAAGCACGGCGCGCCCGTGCTGGTCTAGCGCGCGGCCGCGCCCATTTGTCAGAAAGCCAGCGCGCCCGTGCTGATGAAGCGCGCCGCCGCGCCAGGTCGGGACTTTAGAATCCTGATTCTAATTGATTTATAATTGGGAGGACTTCTATCTTGCTTTGGCTGCTATATAAACAACTCTAAGTCGTTTTTTAAAGGGAGATCAAGACAGAGTGCAAGGAGAAGACGACAAGAGACCTATAGCACAATTCAACAAAGGCGAAGACGATCTAGTTTATTCTTGTGAATCTTTGTTTTGAGTTGTAATCTTGGATGCTCATTTCTTATTTTGTTGAACCTATACTCTTGTTTTGTACTTGATTTTAATTATTCGTTATAAAGACTACGTTCATTTTACCATGTTTTCATCGGAACTCACGTTGATGATGAGTCCGATTATGGGCTAATCGTTATCGTGGGGTTCTAGCGGATTTATTTATGGATTTCTTTAGTTAATTCGTTTGATGCCTTAGTGTGTGGTGATTGTATGATAACCTAGTATTGGTTGTGCGTATTCGTCTTATGAGCGTCACGAACTTATATAATAGTGTGTTAATTCTTAATGAAGCGAAAGTGAATTTAAGGATTTAGAACTTGCCATGCTAGCATAGGTTCATGTATTGTTATGCATGATTCATAGGTAATTTTAATCATCTTACCTGCCCTGTGTAATCAAGATAGATAACTTGTGCTTAAACCGTTATGCTGTCAAATTCTATAGACATATAGGGTCTCAATATAATTGGTGTCTATTCAACTTCTATCTCTTTTGTCGATGTCTGGTAGTATGGTAATTGTGCAATAAAAGTTGGCGTTTATCAGTTTCGTGTTATCTGATTAGTATCATCACCATTGCATGCTAAGGTTAAGAATGAAAAGGCTATTGAATGAAGTATTTAATGAAGTTAGAATCCCATGTTTGTCATATTTATTAATTCAATCAATCTTATTCTCGTAGTTATAATTATTAGTTTAATTCTTAGTTAATAACAATCTCAATCAGCTATCGTCTTAGCATTGAATAATAACCATACATTGTTGCTTAGGTGCATAAATTAATTAGTTAACCAGTACAGTCTCTGTGAGAACGAACTAGAAAAGATTCTATACTACTTGCAAACTCGTATACTTGCGTGTATTATTAGCGCGTGTTTAGCGAATAACAGTAACAAATTTTCGAAGAAGCTCTCAACCTACTATGCAAAGGATGAATTTAAAGGTGACTTCAACAATTGCATATATCACTCGTTGACCGAAGAATTTTTTAAGGATAGGTGGAAAGCATTGATCTTGAAATATAAGTTGGAAGATAATACATGGTTGCAAGGCTTGTATAATTTGAAGCATAAGTGGATCGATGCTTATAAACGTAACATTTTTTCCGCGGGTCAAAAAACAACATCGAGAAGCGAAGGAATGAATGCCTTTTTTGATGCTTATGTAGGGTCTTGCACGGGGTTGAAATAATTTGTTGAGGGTGCACAAAAAGCTTTAGAAAGACAATTCATGCGTGAGAAAGAAGAGGATTATAATACACGTCACAAAATTCGTTGCATGCGAATGAAGACCGCCTTGGAGCACTATGACGCTTCCATTTATACCAAAAAGATGTTTAAAAGATTTCAAGACCAATTGGTTGCCGCAAAGTACTTTGTGGAGAAGGATAGAGATCATTCCTTAGAAGATGTGGAGGATACATACTACAAATGTTATCGACCATTAATGGTTGAGTCTAAGAGAACCACTTATCTTGTTACCTTCAACAAGTTGTCATTAAGGGGTTCTTGCATATGTAGAATGTTTGAGCATTCGGGCATGCCGTGTTGACAAAGAGGTGTGTGGACGACTTACCAGAACATTTTGTGAAACGGAGGTGGACTAGGGATGTCAATAGAGTTGATGGTGTGTTGCCATATCACATGCCTAGAGATGATGCACCATCCCATAATTTGACTCCAACGGAAAGATTTAATCACATGACTTTGCTCACTATGGGGTTTAGTCATAGTTGTATGACATCGAAGGAACGTTATGAGTATGCCGTGAGAGTTATTAATCGAGAGACCGAAATTATTGAGAAAATGCCCGTTGATGGGGTGGAAGGTGTTGGAAGTAAATTTGATACCAAAATAACTCAAGAAAGTGGAGAGAAGTTGCATTAAACTATTCTTGACCCCGTTGTTTTGAAAACCAAAGGGCGCAAAAAAGAGCACCGAATTAAAAGTCCCGTTAAACAACTTGCAAGGAAAATAAGGAAATGCGGAAATTGCAACATTGAGGGACATGATGGTAGAAAATGTTTAGTGAAAATGGAAGAATTGAGAAAAAGTCAAAGTGGCCAATTGTAATTCAAATTTTATATAACACTCTCTTATATGTTGTTTTGTCGTGCTTTACACTTATATTGATTTTAGTATTTCTACCTCATTATACTAACATGCATTTCTTGTTCTATGTAGGTGAAATGGCCAATACTTCGGATGACGATTCGGTGTCTCACGTTAGCAACACATTCTCGGACTCGGACTCCGAATTGGAGGATTGTATGTCACCAACATTTAGCGAGTTGGATGTAATCGCTCGTGAATGGAGCGAGGAACTAGCTCGGTTTAACGAAACACCTCCCCAATGGATGAAGAAGACCCGGAGTTGCACCCTCCTGAAGAAGAGGCATATTGTTCAAGGGTTTGGGCCGAAGCATGCCATTGGTTAACCCTTCCTTGCAAGTTTGTAAGAGTGTGGAGCAATGTGCCGCCTTACTTTCTCCCCGTTTTGAACTTGGGTAAGGAGTCCCCCGATGGCCCATGAAGACTATCTGAATGGGATGGCGTTAAACTTGTGAAATGTGATAGGATCGCGAACATACGTAAGTTGAAGCCTCGTGAGGGTGCTACCCGGGACCAAGTACGCATTGAACACGTCAAGGATTGGGTGTCCCACATACGTGGTGACGATATCACCGCATGGGCTTGGAGGCGTGCACCATAGTGCAAATTCACTCTCTACGACGGGTCGAACACCATTCCCGTCACCATATGGAATGATCCCGAGACCCATGTCGAAGTCACTGAAGGTGTGCTCCGCGAAGGCTGTGTTGTTGTGCCCTATTGGGTTACATGCATTGTGAGGGCCGACGCCCCCCCCCCCCCGGGGGTCTCAACGCACCGACTATCGGGCGGCTTCTCTAACTTTTTAGAGATATTTAGTTAGTTAGGGTAGCTCGTACGAGAATTCCCTTTGTTTAAGTATTTTGTTGTATTTTGATGTAATGTTGTCAAACTAGACAAGTTATGCACTTATTTGGATTTGAATTGCGACAATTATGTATTTTCTAATTTTTCATTGATCCATTACTTGAAAACTTATTATGTTGAAACACAACTTTATTTATGTGATATGAAGTGGAATGCACTTTTATTTTGTAATATTTATGCTTGTCATGCATGGGAATTTACATGCAAAGTTGGCAAAATGACCATAAGCTCGTCATTATAGTAAAGTAATGCTTAAATTTTGAAAGTCATAAACAACGATGTTATAATCAATATTTTATTCCATAATGCAGTTGATAGAGTTGAAATACACCATTTTTTTTACAGATTTCAAAGAAAAAATGGGCTAAATTTTTTTAAAATCTTTCTGTCCTTTCCGCGTAAATTAACCGCGGAAAGCAATAACCCTTCCGCGCTTATTTTCCGCGGAAGGCAGATTTTTTTTTTGAAATGTGCCATCTGTAATGGCACATTCCCACCTGTTTTATAGGATACCTACAACAGTCCAGTGTTATATAAACAATATAACAACAACAAGCCTGTAAAATTTTAAAAAATATCGCCAAAATTAGGCACCCCTCCAAATATGGCCCAAATCGCCAAAAAATTTCAGAACCTAAAAATTTGAAGGTTCTCCAAACCCTTTAAAATTTGCACACAAGTTGAAGGGGGCCATTATATACACAAATCAATAAAAAAAATAAAACAAAAAATGTAAAAGGGGACGGAAAAGGGACACGGTCGATAAACGACCGATATAAAAAAACAAGTATCACTTGTTATTAAACTAAATAAAAGGTACGTGATGATGTTTGAATGTAAGGAAATGAGTTCAACTAAACTACACAATATCAACTAAACTACGGAAGTTCGACTAAACTACACAACTAGACGAATGACCTAACTGCTACTCTTTCCAGCTACCCTCTCCATCATTTCCCTCATGCGATGCGTTGGTATGGGTTTAGCCATCCCTCTTTAAAGCTCCTTAGCAATCCTATAACGAAAGATCTCCACGTCCGAGGCATTCCAATACACTTTAGTGAGATCAAATCCTTGCAAGGTGTAGTCCATATACTTGCACACATGTACACCGCAATCTGAGTAGTTATCTTGTTTAGGCATAGAATTTCAAACATGAACTAAAGGCTCTTCACTTGGGACATTTCGATTCTTGCCAAGGTACCGAAGCATATTTCCAACAACTCCAACTTAACACACAATAAAAAATAACACCCCATGAAAGTAATAAGGAAATATTTCAAAATTAAAATGTAAGATGTGGTCGAGGAACTATTACCATGCACTCTTCTTCTTCAGGATGTTTAGCGTTGTAGTTCATAGGATCAAGTACAATCACGCCCCATTACTTTACAGAAAATACCATGAAAATCCAATGATTCTTATTCACGTTCGCAGGAACAAATATGTAGTCTACTTGGTTAATTGGTGGACCTATCCCACAACTACCCCAAGTAACGAAGAAATTCCCGGCCTTCGAAGAGTACAGATGTGAGTAGTCCACCTTCCTCGCCAACTCCATAAAAAGTGGATTTATGAAGTAGTAAGAAGGCATCCTCGGATAAACCCCCGCTGCAACTATGGCTTCCTCACGATCACGCAACAACCACTGCAAGAAATAGGTTATCACACAATAATTGTAAAATAATACATCCAATATAAAATAAAAGGAAAAACATAATTGAAAGAAGGTTAAAGATTATAACATGTAAGCATATATGATCTTGTCATCTAGCCATCCTTTGGGTTGCAAAGTCTGCATAACATCTGTGTCCAAAGTCCACATAAGATCGTGTTTAATAGGAGCACTCACGGGAAAACCTCCCCATCCCCAATCCCTCCTAATAGCCTCCATCCTCTCCCACTTTAGCCTCTTATTTATCTCCCATTTCTCTTCCATAGGGCGGCGGACATCCAACTTCTCGGCCCTCGAAGAAGACGTCGCTGCTGCAAATACAGATGCCTGTGTAAGGGCATGTGACACTTGCTGAGACGGCTGTGTCATGTCAATGACATCTGGCTCTCGACTAGCTCCAACTATAAGCCCCATCGCCTCAGGAGATAGATCAACATGCTGGAACAATGGAGCCTTATATGACAGACCTCTAATATCCTGCATGAATCGACAGTACGACTCCACAAACATAGGTGCAATCCTCCTAAACTCCTGTTCATACTCAGGGGGAATGCTGGTATCCATAGCCTGCAGGCATGCCAACCCCTTCTGTATCTGCAAAGACATTTGTGACATACAATCAGATGCTACTATAATGCAAGGCCAAATAATATGCGAGGACAGGGGGAAACAATTATAAAAAACTTACAAGGTCAAATGCATGGGAGTTGTTAAACAACTCCCTCGTGCTGTACTGCGGCTCCGGCACTGGTTGTGGCTTTCCCACACGCATTCGTGCAATGTCTGAGTACCACTGCATATAGCCTGTGTCATCAACTGATTCTGGATGGTCAGCCACTACAACCTCCGGGTGATGACTAAAACGGGTCCACTCACCAATCTCAGCAAACCATATACCCCGCCAGTCACAGGGATTGAACGGGATCATAGGCTTTCTATACTCTGTCATGTTAACCGGTGACCGTGGGAAACCCTGTCTCAACCCAAACTGTCTCATCACCCTATCAGAATGCCGATACTCAACAACATCATAACATAGCACTGGAACCCTGACAAGACCAAAAAAATGAGCCTCCCAATCCACATCAGATATGTCATGGTCCCCATCTGAATCCTCCTCCACCTCGTGAAAGTGGGCATATGGCGTCCACTCCCCAATATCAGCTGTAACTCCATCAAACTCACATCTATAATGTGGCAAACTATGATGATGCGCCAATCTACTATCTCGCCTACCAATCCCCCGTTTCCTCTTAGCCGCAACAACAATCCCACCCCCAGGAACATCCTCATCCATAGCATCATCAAGAACATCATCAGCCTGCTCCTTACCCTTCCCTCCCTTTCCCCTACCCTTACCCCTACCCATAACCTCATTCACCTCCGTCCCCTTCTTCCCCTAACCTTCTTTCCCTTTACCTGCTTCCCTTTCACCTCCTTCACCTCCTTTCCCTTTTTCCCCTTCTTTCCCTTGGGCTCCTCATCCGCCTCCTCCTCCTTATCAGCAACCACCTCATCATCCGGCATAGCCCATAACTCAGCAACTGGATATGAATCCCTGGTAGGATCGAAAATAGGTCTCCCAATCAAGAACCACTCATATGCCCACAACTGCAACAACCATGTACAACAAAAAATCCTCTTCGCCCCCTTCTGTGCTGCATGCTCCAGTCCTCTTTATAAATATGAAAGAATCGCAGAACCCCAGGACCATGTATACAAACCCTAAGCAAGCGGAGGTGTCCAATGTACCTCGGGTGCACCACATTCCTACTACTGGTAGGAAACAGAACAGAACCAACAACAATGAGCAAGTATGTCTGTGTGTGGATAACAATCCTCCTCGGATCAGGACCCAGATCAACCCTCCCATATCTCTGATACAACCATGTGTACTTTATGCCGCCTCTGCCATATGCCAACTTCACCTCCTCTTCATCCAACTCCTCAAACCAATTGTTCGCAAAGTACCCCACACCACTATCAAGAACGTCACCAACTATCGGACGTCCAGCAATCGGTAAAACCAAGATATAACCAACATCCTCCAAGGTCACTGTCATTTCCCCCTGTCTCATGAAGAAGGTGTTGTTGGTCTCCGGGTGCCACCTCCCCACAAGTGCCGTGACTAGCCTAACATCATTCTGCAACACCACACCCGGATTTGAAAACACACCAAAATCAAGGCTATGCAACAAGTCCTTCTGAGCATCAGACAAAACCCAACGATGCATGTTCATGTTCCCACAATAACACTCCAAAGGACCACGCTCATGCCCCTCCCAAACCTCCGAACACACATGATACTCGTTATTAAAGATAACGGTATGACTAACTGGACCCGGCAATATGTTATCCATCCTGAAACAATTAACATGAAAACAATTCAATAAACATGAAAACAGTTCATGTATGTATAAGCTATTCCAATCATATAAGCACAACTATGAATACAAATTCAAAATCACAATGCAAAAATTCTAATTCTAGATATCTCAAACAATATCATACACCAATTCCACAAATTCAATACCGCAATACAAAAACTCTATACTCGCAACATCCACTCGCAAATATCAAAATCGCAACATCAATACACTTTTTTTTATCAAACTCGCAATATAATCCGCTAACAAAACGTATAAACGAACATAAGGAAATAAATTTTCCTTATTCATATCACAACATCCACTCGCAACATTCAAAATATATACACGATCAACATAAGTACATATACATTCAAAATATATACACAATCAAGATAAGTACATAAACTCGAACGCTCTCATACATACACGATCACATATACAATCGTAACACAGTCGATATATACACGTAATCGCTAAAAATTCAAAATTCACAAAATCCACGCTAGAAATTCAAAGATCAGAAATCGTACATACAATCATAACACAGTCGATATATACACATAACACAGTCGAATATATACACATAATCATACATACAATTAAACACGAACGCTGGGAAATCATAGATAATAATAGTCGAACCCTAGAATCTGAAAAAAATGCAGAAATCGAACCTATAATCGAAAGAAATCGCTAGGAAATCGAAGGAAAAGTGAGGAGGAACAAGAATCAATGTTGATCTCCTTGTAATCGCCCCTAAATCGCCTTCTAATCGTCCCTGTATATTAATTTAGGTCTAAACTACTAAACGGGTCATTTCAACCCGTTAAATCTGTTTCCCAGGCCTTCCGCTATTAAAAAGCGCGGAACGACTTTGCCTTCCGCGGATATTAAGCGCGAAAGCCCTCCTTTCTGGCGAAAAAAGCGCGGATCGGGTTAATTTTTTATTTTTTATAAATCCTGGCCAGGACATAATGTGTTGGTTAAGTGTTCCCTGACACATGATTGTCAAGGAACAAGACCCAATGATGATACCTCTTCTAATACATTGAAATGTGTAAAAAAGTGAGATGATTTTTTTTCGGACGGATAAATTCTAAAAATTGTAAACATATTGTAGTTGTTTTTTTAGTTTTCTAAAAATATTCTAAGAAATCATAATTGACAAAAATCAGTGTTCTAAAAATCGGCTGATTAACCGTTTATTCGGGTCAAAGTACAGTTTTTTTAAAAATCGGTCAAAAGTCGGGTAGTTCGGAAAAAATCGGTCGAATCGGGTCAAAAATCGGTCGAACAACGTTTAAAAATAATAAAAAAATATTATTTTAAGAAAAATTATAGTTTTTTAAAATAATAATTAATATTTAACATTTAATATTTAATAACAATAATAATATATTAATATATTGACTATTTTACATACGGAAACAATCGTATATTCTAAAATCCCTAAATCCTCTCCACAAATCCCTATTTGAATTACTCTCACATCTCAAATCTCAACACTCAACTCTCAACTCGCTTGCCCCATCGAATCACAATCTTAAGCTATTCTAATTTTATTCAACAATGATTACATCTTTCATATTTATATTGTTTTGTCCTACGTTCACTCGGTTTATTTTAAATCTTAAGGTTTGAACTAGTAAGTAGTAATTTTCTAACTATGAAAATCTTGAATTAATGATATGTAGTTTTATTTTTATAAATCTTATAATGTCATTTAAATAGAATAATTTATTATTATTTATTAAATAGATTGCTTCCGATTAATATTCCGATTAATCAATCCGATTAATCACCGGTTATCCAATTAATCACTGAAAATTCCCTCTACCGAACAATTCCGATTTTCGCGTTTTTGAACCCTAACAGAAATTAATAAAAGAGGTATATTTGAAAATAAAAAATTAGTAAAAATTAGAGCAAGGAATTAACAATTAAGGAAGCACAGGCCACATAAACCACCCATCAATGGCGGATTATTTTTTGAATTAACAAATACATAAGCCTGCGTTCTTCACTTCTTACTAAAACCCCTATAATCAAATTGAAGTCTTCATTCAGCTTATACACATTTCATGTGATTTCAGCAACCCATTTTCTTCTTTTCTTCAAATCTGTCTTCAGTTTCCAAATTCTCATCACTTTTCGGTTAAAGATTGAATCTTTATCACCCCCGCTATCATATATGTGTGTATGTGTGTATACATTTTTGGGAAGAAGTTCAAGTAGGTTGATTATTGGTTGAAGATGGGTGGAGGGAGAGAAGTTGAGGTGATTAATAGTAAAGGTTGTTCAAGATTACTTGTGAATTCAATTTCTCCTTCAGTTAGATTAATTGGTCTTTCTCATGATTCTGCTTCTGTTTCCTCCTTTTCTACTCACCCAAATGCTCCCTTTACTGATCTTGTCATTTGTGTTACTGGTCTTTCTAAAGGTATCATCTCTCTCTCTCTACCCCCTCCCTCCCTCTCTCTCTCTCTCTCTCTCTCTCTCTCTCTCTCTCTCTCTCTCTCGCTCCCTCCCTCCCCCCTCTCTCTCTCCCCCTTCTCTCCATCTCTCTCCCCCTCTCTCTTCCTCTTTCCCTCCCCCCCTCTCTCTATCTCTCCATCTCTCCCTCTCTCCCTATCTCTCTCTCTCTCACACACACACACACACCACACACATTTCTATATTCATATATGTTGCTGAAAATTTGAACTTGCTTCTTTTGATGTTTATACTTTTGATTTCTGTTATCTGTCTTTATATATTGGTAAGCTTTTAATATGGTGATGTGGCATCTTTAGAGTTGTATATAGGTACTTTACAAGGTTGGTAATGTATTTCCATATAATTGACTAATTTGCAGATGCAAGGAAACAAGTGATGGACGCGACTAGGAGATTGGGTGGCGAATATAGTCCGGATTTGCATCCTAAATGTACCCATTTGGTGGTTCAAATATCCTTTTTTAATTGTGCTATAGAGTGGAGAAAGTCCCCCGTTTTCTTATGAATTATGATCACCTCTCAAATGTTAATGATGTATGTTTTGATTATTAAATTCGACATCTTTGGTATAATGTAACCTCTCCGAGATTTATCTTTGTAATATTATTTTACATCTCACCTATGACGTAAGTAATTTCCTTTTGTACTCTGGCACTTGCTTCTGTGAGCACTTAACCCTCTTTACAGCTGTCATGGGCGTAAATATGAGCATGCTCTCAAATATGGATCAAGAAATGGTCTCTTCATTGTAACACTAGGGTGGTTTGTGGATAGTGTTAGAAGAAATGGTAAGAGTTATTCTTTTGCATTGTCTATGGATATCTGTAAGTACATAAATTAAAGGCTTATAAGTAGGTTCATTTATCATTTATCCATTATGTGTAATCTCGTTGGAAAATCCTGAGTATAAAGAGCTCCAAATTATTTATTTTTCCTGCAAGTTCTTCTGCCCGAGTATGTTTGCCTAGAACGCATAAAAGTTGTAAAGTGTTGATCTTTTTACTTGCATATAATATGTGGACGATCTAGTTGGTTTAAATTATCTGTAATTGATGAACAGTTTCATACCTACAAAAAATATACTTGTATAAAGAGCTCCGGATTATTTCATTTTTTCCTGCAAGTTCTTCTGCCCAAGCATGTTTGCCTAGAACGCATAAGTTGTAAAGTGTTGATCATTTTACTTGCATATAATATGTGGACGATCTAGTTGGTTTAAATTATCTGTAGTTGATGAACAGTTTCATACCTACAAAAATCTTACAAACAACTTTGATCTTCTGCTCGATGAGTTGAACTGCCCTTGCTTAAAAGCTGAATTGATGCCTTTTCCCAGCATGTAACACGACAAAATATCACCTACATATTAATAAAAATATTATTATAAACTTTAAAATTTTGAGCAAATCTCCCAAACTTTTCTAAAAGTACCCATTTCTGTGGGATATATTTGCTTTCGAGGTTACACTGTATCTGTATCCCTCTGTTGATAACTTGATATCATAGATATAGATCAAGCTTCAGTTACAAAAATATCCCCTTTTTAGAATTTTCTGTTAAGTGCTAATTTTGAGTAAATAACTAACATTTTTTAAGCATGATCAGTTAATCTGTTTGTTGCAGTGAGGTTGGATGAATCTCTTTATGGTGTTAAAAATGTTGGAGAGAATGAAGTACTAAGGGACGACTTAAATGGGCTTTCTCGTTATGCCAGCACAGAAAATTACTGTATTCCTGTTGGTGTGCTTGAACATTTAAAGCAGTCCGACACAATCAATCAACCAAACGTGCGATCTGCAGTGAAAGAGTCGAACAGAAGTATGGATTTAATTCTTTCTGGTTCCTCTTTGTTTATCGACCCAGATGTTCCTGCTGAACTGCGCAGTAAGGTAAAATCAGTCAGATTATGTCAATATTTAAAGACTTTTTACAGATTCCATGATATCGAAAATGTCGGCTACCTAGTGAATTTGTATCGAATGTATTATGTATTCTTCTTTTATTTATTAGGGTTCCTACAGTTCATATTTCAGAGATTCATGTTTCTAGAGCCCATGTTTGTATCAGACTTGGCCCTACTGATCTCTTATTCTTTAGCTATGGGTGTCTTGGAAATCCTCCTAAATACTATAATGCATGTATGTGCAGATTTCCGAGGCTGCTACTTTGCAAGGTGCTAAACCTGTTAATCACTGGATTGGCGGGGGTCGCAACGCCAGCCATATAGTTTGTGAAGGGACTTCAGCTGGAAAATATATAGGCCACTCAGATAATCTTGTTACTGTAAGTTCTTGTGTGAAACTCGTATGTACCTAAAATTCTGAACATACTGTGCAAAAGAGTAAACGATTTTTGTCCACTTTACTTATTAAAAGTTTTACAGTGTCCTGCCTGGATGTCTTTTAATTTATTATTCTGCTACGAATAATAAATTTAGGGCCTGCTGGAAAATTTATTTTAAATCTAAATTCTGTTCTGTCTACTCCGTGTGTGTGTGTGTGTGCGTGCCCGCGCAAGTTATAAAAAGATTGGTGTTATCCTCACCTTCAGGTGTACCCTGTATACAAAGTGAATGTAGTTTAATTGGCTTCAAGAAGATCATAGCATATGATGAATCTGTTTCTGGCATCCCCCTTGTTTTCTTTCCTTGATTTTCATTTTTATGTATGTTTCTAACAAATATGTGATGTTCCACAGCCGTTGTGGGTTTTGAAAACAGCCAAGGAAAAATGTGTCCAGAGGTTAGTGCATGTATCTGTTGATTTGGCTCGGCAGCTTGGAACTATACTTGAAAATGTTCAAAGTGGCTTGGCAGTAGAGGTGTCTATACTTGCTCTCTTTTTCTTGTTCATATTCTATCATGCTAAGATGTAAAATGTTGTTTTTTAGTTTCTACTGTACACCCAGTTGGCATCTCATATGTTCAAATCATTTCTAGGAAAGGAACAAAGGTACTTGCTCCTCTGATGCTCTCAAATCTGGTATAAAAGTCAGCCATGAAGTACGTCAAAATATGGCAAACCTGGCTAAGAGTGGGGTTAGAAAACGTCGGGTCCGCCGAATGCAGGTATCGTTAATAATTTCTTTAATTGACTTGTATTTGATTATTTTATTTGTGTGTTTTGGATATAATAATTAGATAATCTACGAAACTTGATTATCTTCGAAACAGACTCATGTGTCTTGCAACATAGTCCTATGTTATTTTTGCATAAATGATCAGTGCAGATGTGATTGTTGAAACTGATCGTGTTAGTTACTAAGCTAAATATTCACTCTTTTAAAAGGTATGTTTTGAACGCAGAGATGCCAGACCCCAATACGCCCAATCACACCAAACAGGCTTCTGGATTTAGTCTGCTGGTCAGTATCTGAACCAACCTGTACTGCTGCTATTTACACGGAATCTTCCGGATTTGAGGATGATGGGAAAAATCTTGCGTCTATTTTCTATGATGCAAATGCGAATGAAAAGGAATCCCTTGCTTCATTTGTGAACTTTTCTAAAAAGCTTACGGAAAGGTTGTTATACATGCCGATTGGTTTTCAACTATATCTGCATTCTGCTCATTGTTCAGAGTCCATCTTATAATCACATTATACTAATGCTAAAAAACTTATGGTTTCCTGCAGTGAGAAAAGTGCAGTGATATTCAAAAATCATTTCCTTACTATACTCTTTCCAGTTGATCGATTTGCTGAGATGGGACCTTGTTCAAGGTCATTTTTCAGCGATACCGGTTTCACTTGTTTACAGGTGTTAGATTACATACATGCCTTCTACCAGGTACTTTGTTTCATTCACATTTGGGCAACTAGACTCAATGTATTATACATCTCGATTAGAGTTTTGTTGTGGAAGCGATTTTTTTATCCTTTCCAAATCATGGCGTAGATAACTTAGGGGAAGGAAAACTTAATTTTTCTTACTTAAAAGAAGAATCATCTCATAATATATTATGAAAAATAATGCTTGGTAACATCGCAGAGGTTTTTAGATCATGTCCGTAGCAGATCCATTAAAACCACCGACTGAAAAAGTTTATTCCTAGATATATGCTCCTAATACAATATACATGTACAATTCCCTGTATCGCTTCTACTTGCTCTTCCGTATTCCGTATGTACAAGTCGAGGACTAGTGAACTTTTATTAACAATGAGAGCTCATCTTGTGAGTTTTCTTTTCTTCTAGGAAAACATGTCAAAAGAGGAGGTAGAATTGGCAATTCACACTGATTCAGTGCATGCTGATCGACTTCGATCAATGTACTCTAGTAAAGAAACAGCTGAGCACGGTCACTTGGAGTTTAAGCGCATTGATTTCCTTGGGAGTCGGAAGAGTTTTGAAATGTTAAAACGCGTTCCTGGAGATAACAACAGCAGTGTATATGAACTACTGATAAGAGCATGAGTAGATATTCAGCCTCCCGGTTTCTTTTAAGCTGACCACCAAATTTTACACTGATAACTAAAGTAGTGTTGAATATATTTTGCTTCAATATCACCTTAAAGCACATATTGTACATGCAGCCATATTGTGTAATTGTTTAAAGTTCCCTTCAAACACATATTGTGCATGCAGCCATATAATGTAATTGTTTAACCTCCCTTTATACATATTACAAATATGAAGTTATAATCTGATTTGATGTCTGGATTGTTTATGTTAGAAAAATATTTGAATAAAATTAATTGGCATTATTTGCTTGATTTGTAACTTATGAAATTTTTGATTTTGTAACTCCTAAGCTAGAATGAATTAATTTGGTCATTATTGTGTAGGTTACAAAGTTATTATTTTTTGTAAGTTACATATGATTTCCCCTGTAAATAGAACTCTTGCATCATTGTTTTACACACCAAAAAAGATATAAAATTTTCATTGTTTTCTTGTATTCCTCTTAGAGCCCTAAGTTCAGTTTCTGTGAGATAGAAAATAGTGTTTGTTCAGTTCGTAGAAGGCGAGTTTTCAAGTGCTTAAGACTACCTTTGTTCGTTGTATCCTGGCAGACGGAAGTCACAACACTTTCAAGCACCATACGGAAGGGGCTAATCTGTTTTAAGGAGAGCGTGGTTTTTCACGTGACTCGAACAATTTTTGGTATTTGTATTATCGATTTGCTGATTTAAGGTACTCCTTTTAATTATACTCCCTACAAGCTTAAAACAGATTACATAATTTATATAATTAGTTTGATGAATAAACTAATTTGTTTGAATTTTTCATTAGTATAATAATTTTTACTATGAAGAGATTGGTATTGTTTTATCATGTATGCCTGAACAAATTTCTCTGATTTGTCTAATATTAGTTAGCCTACCGCTTAAATTTTTTGGATCATCATTTATGTTCTCCGTATCGTACATGCCATAGCGGGTGTTTTCTTTTACTATATTATAATTATAATATTTTGCTTGGTTATGTTGTATACTTGATAATCATTTGTCATGTTATACAGGAGAGCATGCTTTACGTGTTTATATTCTTGTCTGAATAGTTGCGCGGCTTTTTCTGGTTTGTGTGTTGAATTACATATCATATTGTGTTAAGGGTGGATACTCCTTTGAGCCAAAGAGTATGAATCAATAGCATGTGTAGTTTCTTGATATGCTTGCCGATTTTTTTTGGGAATTTACCAAAAATACTATTTTATGTAAAATTATTTGTGATTTTACTAACTTCTGAAAAAAAATTGTAAAAATATTATTTTACTTTAAAAATATTTGCAAAAATACGATGTTGCATAATAGTTGCAATTTAGTGTAAATTGTACAACTGTTTTAGGTTGCATTTTATGTTGCATCATAAGTTGCAAATATGGTTGGATTTTTGTGATATTAGTATAGTATGGTCCCGCAGTGCACTCATTTGCAACACACATATATATATGGTTGCTAGTTGCAGATATGGTTATAAATGTAATCTACCTATTTTTGCAAATATTTTTTGAATAATAGTATTTTTGCAATTTGTTTTAAAAAATGACAGTATTTTTACAAAAATTTTATAAAACTTGGGTATTTATGAAAAAGACCCTTTTTTCCATAGAGTTACCATACCTGGTTTTTGTTTTGCTTGCTTTCTATATTATTTAGAGATGAAACTATTTTAGTTTTAGGGCTGAGTTCTATGGAGTCCACCTTTTTATCGGAGTCCTCGGAGTCCATCTACGTTCTGCAAATAAAATATATTGTAAAACGTGTTATTTTGCAAAACATGTTACACAAATAGCATAACTTCAACAAAATCATGCAAATCTCATATATTTACGGTACAATATGTATGTTCTGCAATATGTTCTGTAACATGAACATTTATGTTCTGCAAACTAAACATGTTTTGTAGAATATATATTTTTGCAATGTTCTGCTTGTAAAATATATGCAATCTACAAGATTTTTGATAGAATAGTGATGTTTGTCGAAAAATAATATGTTTTGCAATATTTTAAGCTATATTTTACTTGCAGAACATATATGGACTCCGAGGACTCCAATTAAAGGTGGACTCCGTAAAACTTTACTCTTTAGTTTTATTCTTTATATCATGGAATGCTTGGCTTGTGTTTTTGTGCGGGGTTTTAGGATATTGGTTGCCTTTTTCTTTTTATTTTTTTTATTTTAAAATTCATAAATAATTTTTCATTAAATTTTATTGTATAAAATATGTTTTGGTTTTAGTAGTCAAACCGGCCATCTGGTTTTAATCAAGTGATCTGGTTGTATTTTTTAATGGTCAGCATGATAGTTTTTTTCCCCGTAATTTCTTACATGTTTTTATGGCTTTAAATCAATTTTATTCTTGTTTAGTAAAATTGTTACTAATCAGTCTTGCTTTATATAGTTTAGTTTTTTTTTTAAAACCCACTGGTATTGGGGCTGAGTATAAATTACCCAAACCGACTGAAACCGCCCAATTCAAACCGACCAAACCGAATTTTACGATTTACTAACGGTTTGGTTCGGTTACGGATTGTCATTTTAAAAACCGAATTTTTACGGTTTGGTTTCGGTTTTTACCTCCAAACCGACCGATATAACCGAACCGAACCGAATATTTAAATATATTAATAAAGTGTAATTAATAATAAAATTATTATGTACATGTAAACTAAAACATATAAAAGAACTAATCATAATATATTTTATTTTAAGATATAAATATTCATGTATGTGTTATATTTTCACTATTTTTATTTTTATTCAATAAAAGCATAAGAATTGGTTGTATTTTTTTCGTACGTTTTCTTGCCTCTTTTTTATTTTTCAAAGTCATTATTTTTATATATATTCTTTTTGAATATGATTATAATAGAAAATATAATTCTATAATATGGTACAAAATTTCGATTCTTATTTACAATTTCAAATTTAATTTAATTTCTAACTTTGTTTTATAGGAAAAACGGTTTAAATCGAAACCAAACCGAACCGAACCGTTTTAAACAGATTGGTTTGGTTTGGTTTTTTCACATAACGGTTTGGTTTTGGATTGGATTTTAGAGAAACCCGCTAATTTCGGTTTGGTTCGGTTTAGACCCTCCAAACCACCCAAACCGACCGATGCTCACCCCTAACTGGTATGCCTACATGTACTTGGTTGCTACTCCCCCTGTCTCATTGAATTCTATACATTACTTTTCGGCACGCTTTTCAATGCTACTTTAAAGCATAACTCCACAATATTTTTTTAATTTTTTTTTTCTGAATAAAAGTTTCATGTTTAAACTTTTATTCAAAAAAAAATTTAAAAGAAAACAATATGAAACTATACTTTATAGAATCTCAAAATACGTGCAAACAGAATACGTATAGAATCCTGTGGGACGGAGGTAGTAGTTTTTTGTGGACCCATAATGTTTATTTTTTTTTTAATTTTTTTTGTTAAAGTCGTGTCCGTTTTTTTTGACACGCCTTACTTTTTACTCTGTTTGGCTTGGAAATATTGGTAACTGGTTTTGTGTATTAAAGCTCGGGAATTATTGTTGTGATTTAAATATTGAGCAGTTACAATATGAGTATTTAATTGATTTTGCCTCGGTGATTCTATCGCTGCTTTATATTACTTAAGTTTGCATGTTTTATGTCTCGTGTTTTGTTTTCGGACAAGTTAATTACTTTGTATCAACTCCTTGTCAGTTTGAAATTAAATATGAAATATTGTTGTTCAAAGATCGAATGATTTTGTCACCAACAGGATTAAATTTCTGTAAGGTTGGATGATGTCAATAATACCGTTTGTGCGTTAACCAAACTACCTGGATATCATTTTATCAATGAATTATAATATGGAATATTTGATTCAAAAATATGATTGTTTTTTTGTTTTTTTTATGATGTGATTATATTTGTACAAAACTGTTATGTGTATCTTTATATTATCAATTAATTTTGTTGATATTTTAATTGATAATTATACTTACTAGTTTTGTATATTATATTGTTCTTTTCAGAAATGTCTGGAGTTGACGGAGTTAGCTTGTCTGGGCATGTAGCTGCCGATGCAGTGCCTAATGCGGCGACCCTTGTGGTGCCAAATACGGCTGTACCGGTAACCGCTCAAGCGGAAAAATCGGCGAAATTCAGTGGGCTGGATTTCAAAACGTGGCAACAAAAGATGTTATTCTACTTGACCACGTTAGACTTTGCGAGTTTCTTGACTGAGGATGCACCTAAGCTGAAAGAAGATGAGTCTGATGTTCAGCTAGTGAGTACAGTCCAAGCTTGGAACCACTCATATTTCTTGTGCAGAAATTACATAATGAACTGTTTGAGTGATTCACTATATAAGGTGTATAGTGTGCTAAAAATGTCCAAAACTCTATGGGACTCACTTGACAGAAAGTATAGAACCGAGGATGCGGGTACTAAGAAGTTAATAGTGGCCCGACTCCTTGAGTTTATGAAAGCCTTCCAAGTAGCCGTTATTATCGAGAAATTCCCCCCGGTTGGAAGGACTTCAAGAATTATTTGAAGCATAAGCGCAAGGAGATGACAGTGCAAGACCTTGTCTTAAGACTCCGTATCGAGGAGGACAATAATAATCGGTTTGTCGGCTCTTCAGATGCTAATGTTGTGGAGGTCAAGAAGAACTCCTAGTTCAAGAAGGGGAAACCAGACAAGAGGCCTAATTTGGGACCAAAAGCTGGAATTTCTAAGAAGAAATTTCAAGGAAAGTGTTTCAACTGTGACAAGATGGGTCACAAGTCAACTGAGTGCAGACTACCGAAGAAGAAAAAGAAGCACGAGGCCCACATGGTAGACGATGTGGCTCAAGACATATCTGAAATCAGTCTTTTTGTTGTGGTTTCAGAAGTGAACCTGATCGGCTCTAATCCGAAAGAATGTTGGATTGACACTGGTGCTACTAGGCACATTTGTTCTAGCAAGGAGTTGTTCCACACCTTCTCGCCAACTGAGACTGGAGAGAAACTTTTCATGGGAAATTCTGCAACATCTGAAGTCCTTGGGAAAGGCAAGGTTGTGTTGAAGATGACATCTGGCAAATAGCTGACTTTGAATGATGTCCTATATGTACCGGAGATCCGAAAGAACTTGGTTTCTGATTCATTGTTGAACAAGCATGGATTCCGTATGGTGTTTGAATCTGATAAAGTTATTTTGTCTAAAAGGGGAATGTTTGTGGGAAAAGGTTATGTAACCGAAGGGCTATTTAAGCTCAATGTAATGACCGTGAAGAGTATTAATAAAAATAATTATTTTGATTACTTGCTTGAGTTTTCCAATTTATGGCATG
Source organism: Apium graveolens (assembly GCF_009905375.1). Classification (NCBI taxonomy): domain Eukaryota; kingdom Viridiplantae; phylum Streptophyta; class Magnoliopsida; order Apiales; family Apiaceae; genus Apium; species Apium graveolens. The sequence goes on from NC_133655.1 coordinate 280,375,624, forward strand.
GTAGACTAGGTCATGTTAATTATGAAACAATGCGTATATTAATTAACTTGAACCATATACCAACATTCCAAATTAGTTCTCCACACAAATGTGAAATTTGTGTGGAGACAAAATTAACAAGATCATCGTTTCAAACAATTGAAAGGCATACAAAACCCTTGGATTTGATTCACAGTGATGTGTGTGATTTAAAATCAAATCAAACAAGGGACGGTTATAAGTACTTCATTACTTTTATCGATGATAATACAAGGTTTTATTATGTCTACTTACTTAAAAGCAAAGATGAAGCTATAGAGAAGTTTGAGCTCTATAGAATGAAGTTGAAAATCAACTTAAGGAAAAAACAAAATTAATAAGAAGTGACCGAGGTGGTGAATATGTATCCCCTTTTGGTGAATTCTGTGTGAAACATGGAATTATTCACGAAGTCACACCGTATTCGCCTCAATCCAATGGGATTGCTGAGCGGAAAAATAGGACCTTGAAGGAAATGTGCAATGCAATGTTGCTAAGTTCAGGGTTACCTGAGAATATGTGGGGAGATGTTGTCATGTCAGCAAATTATCTTTTAAATAGTGTTGTGCAAGACATGCCTGTATCATAACAAGACTAAGTCATATTGACAACCCTAAGATTAGTTGTATTGTAACCTTAATCTGTAATTCATACGTGTACCACTTAATGTCTGTAAAATGTAAATGGAGCAGACTGGAGCATTTTTCTCTAAACAGTGTCAAGCCTAAGAATTCTATCTGGAAGAAGATCAAGAAGATCAGGCCTCAGAAGAATTATGAAGAAGCTTGAAGTTGAATAAATCTGTTTGGTGTAAAACATTCTAAGTCAAGATCTCTACAAGTCACAGAATTAGTGTTATAGAGAAATCATTCGAGAACTCCAGAATGACTTATCGAGAAGTCATTTAAACTCCAGAGAGTACCGACGAATGAGTAACATCTACCCGAAGGATGAGCAATATCTACTCGACGGATGAGGAATGTCTACTCGACGATTAAGCCATCACTACTCGACGGATAAACAACATCCACCGGGTGTAGAGAAATCAGGAATTGTCTGTCGAGAACTCAGAGATATCAACAAGTATACATTCATTAGAGAACTCTGAGTTATCGATAAGCCAAAGTCCATTAGAGAACTCTTAGTTATCGATAAACCAAAATTCACTAGAGAACTCAGAGTTGTCGATAAGTCTAGGCAACAATGAAGTTTCAGAGATATCGACAAGCCAACATGCCTATTGAGATGTCGAGTTCTCTATAGCTTAACTGAAGATCTCGAAGTGAAGAAATTTCTCTAAGTACTGAATTGCAGAACAGTTCAATATCCAAGGTTGCAAATCAACAAACAATTCACACAGCTGGATTGACAAGTCTACAAAAAGCAGCTTGAGAGATGTGCAAGATCAACGACAAAGATTAAATGACAGAGGAGATTAAAGTTAACACGGGATGCTAAAGATATGCTAAGCCAGAAATGGAAGATTTGCTTTTCTATAAATAGAAATGACAAGTGACAGTTTAGAAAAGCTAATAGCATGTTTATTATCCACTGTGTAAACCAGCAGTTAACTGAGTTATAAAGTTAACACTGGTCCTCTAGTTAAGTTAAGAAGAACAATCAGAATAGAAAAGTGTGTGTTCTCTCTCAAGAAAGAAACTAAGTTCTAAAACAAGAACTTAGAGATTTATTAGCAAAACACTGCTTGATTTTTAATATAAAATTAAGTAAGTTTTGAAGATCTTTGTTTTACATATTTTGCACAGCTATATATGTTTAACATCCATTTTACTAAATCATAAACAACAACCAACTGCTAAAGCCTAAGTCGATCGAAAATCAAACATTTAACCCAAAACACATTCACCCCTCCCCCTCTATGTTGTATTCATACCTAACAAGTGGTATCAGAGCAAAATCTGAAAGTAAACAGATTAGATCTTGGAAAAATGAATACACAGAAAATCAGTAGTATCAAGATTCCTCCCTATGATAAGGCCAATTACACTTTATGGAAAAAGAAAATGTTATTGTTTATAAGAATGGCCAATCATCTCTACATTGGTATCCTCAAGAATGGGCCCTTCACTCCTGTAGTTAGAGTTGAGGGAACCACAGATGGAGATATGGTTATTCCAGCTCATTATGCTCCCAAGGATCCTTCTGAGTATACTGAACCTGATAGAGAGGAAGTTTCTCTAGACAGTGCTTTGCAACTGATACTAATTGAGTCACTTGACAATGTAATGTATAATAACATTGTCAACTGTGACACTGCTAAACAGATCTGGGAAAAGATTGAAATACTCTGTGAAGGAACTGAGGAGGTTAGGTCAAATCAAAGAAGGATATTGATTTCTCAGTATGAGGGTTTTATGGCTAAACCAAATGAGGGTATTACTGATGTGTTTGAAAGGTTTGATAAGCTGATAAATGAATTGCAGCTTCATGATAAATTTTATAATGTTGAAGAAGTGAATTTGAAGTTCTTGCTCACTCTCCCTGACCATTTGGAACAAAAGATCTCTGCAATCAGAGAAGGAAGGGATTTGAGTAGAATTACACTGGAAGTGCTCTATGGGGTTCTGAAAACTTATGAACTTGAAATGATTCAAAAGAAGTCATTAAGAGCTGGTCAAGAATATGTAATGGATGGCTCAAGTGCACTGATTGTGAATGATGGCCAGACTTCTAATGATGAGCAAAGATTCCCAACTCCAGCAACTTCTACAAGTGAGAAAAGAGTCAATGACACTGAAGAGCAAGTCATACTGGAATTGGATGAAAAAGATGAGTTCTACACTCTTGATGAGCTTGATGAGCTAGACAAATCAATGACTTACTTGGCTAGAAAATTCTATAATATTAGAGTAAAGAAACCAATATTTTTCAAGAGCAAAGGACATTCCTTCAACAAAGACAGCAGCTGGAAAGGAAAAGGGAAGTACACTCCTAATAGCAAAATTGGCTACAAAACTGGATCTGTTGATAGATAAAAAATAAGGTGCTTTAACTGTGATGAGTTGGACCATTTTGCTACAGAATGTAGAAAACCCAAGAAGGCAAAGAAAGACAAAGCCTATCTTGAATTGGAAGTAAAGTATGATACTCTTCTAAATAAGCAATAAAGGAAAGCTTATATTGCTGAGGGTAAGAGCTGGGATGATTCAGATAATGATGAAGCTGAAGAAGTTGGAAACTATGCATTCATGGCCTTGGAGAAAGGAGATTCTTCATCATCTAAATTACAGGTACCAACTCTTACCACAATTGATTTAAATGTGAGTCAATATAAGGAAACCGTTGAAAAAATGAGCACAGAAATGTTCCACATTCATACAAGCATGGTTGCTGCAAATGAGGAAGTTAGCAGATTGAAAAAGATCAATGAAAAACTTGAGAGTGAAAAACAAGAGACTGAATTGTTGCTGGTTGAGCTTGATACTGCTAAGCAAGAAAATGCATACTTAAAGAACAAATTAAAGTGTGCAAGTGAAATTGAAGCAGTATTGAGAGAAAAGCTGGAGAAGAATGAAGTGAAGCTGAAATCCTTCAAAAATGCTTCTGATTTGATTGGCCAATATCATGAAAAGAACAAGCCATGTGCAAACATTTCCATTGGTCTTGATTATGAGGATTTGAACAACAAGAGAAAGTCTGTCAGTGACAAAGGGAAATCAACTGAAACTGAAGATGTTCCAATTATTTTGAAGAAAGTTGAATCACCTTTGTTCAAGGTATGTGAAGTGAACTTCAGTGAAGAAGAGTTGATCATCAAACATGAGATAGCTGATGAGGACAAGGAAAAGAAAAATGATGAGACAACTCAGTCTTCCATCTCTGTTGAAACACCAAAAGCCAATCAAGAAACTAAGGAGCCTGTGAAGGAGATTAAAGCTAAACAGGTCAAAAAGAAAAAAAAGAATAGAAATGGAAAGATTGGGATAAACAAAAGCAATAATTTTGCTTATGTTGCAGATGCTCCTAGAAAGAGGTGTGAGAATTGTGGATCAATGAATCACCTAACTCATCTTTGTAAAAAGGCTGTTAGCAATTCACCTGAAGGAGTCTGCAAGTACAATGAAGCTAAGGCAAATGATCCCTATTCATTTTGTGACAAGTTTGATTGCATTTCCCGCAACATAAAAGTGATGAAGAGTTGCTACAAATTGAGAATTGATCTCATAGAATCAAAAGTTGGTTCTATATCTGAAAGGGAAAATGCTCAACAGTCTAAGAATTCCATTTTATCTCAAAATTCTCATTCTACGTCTGCAAAATCAGTTAACAAGAAGAAAGTGCCCAACACAGCTTGGGTAGCTAAACACACTTAATCCTCATTGTGTGCAGGGCAAAGGGAAGAAGGTCATATGGATCATTGATAGTGGATGTTCCAGGCATATGACAGGTGATAAGGCCCTACTATCACAATTTGAGGAGATGGTTGGCCCTTTGGTGACCTTTGGAGACAACATCAAAGGATTCACAATGGGATATGGCAAGATTGTTTCTGGAAATGTTGTCATTGAAGATGTAGCACTAGTTGCTGGATTAGATGTAAATCTTCTAAGTGTTAGTCAATTTGCAGACAGAGGTTTTCAAGTTGTTTTCAAAAAAGAAGATTGTGCTTTTATTAGCAAAAAGACCGGTGAAATTGCTCTTAAGGGAGTAAGAAAGGGAAGCTTGTTTATTGCAGACTTAGACTCAACAAATAAGGAAGGAGTGTGTTATTTCTACACCAAGGCATCAGAAGAGCAAAGCAAAATGTGGTATAAAAAGCTATCTCACTTGAATTTTAAAGCAATCAACACCTTAGTCAAGAAGGAGCTTGTGAGTGACATGCCCAGTCTGGATTTTACTCAACTGGAAGTTTGTGAAGCTTGTCAGAAAGGAAAGATGAAAAGATCAAGTCACAAGTCAAAATCTATGAATTCCATAAGTGCACCTCTGCAACTTATTCACATGGACTAGTTTGGGCCAGTAAATGTCTTATCCATTTCAAGGAACAAATATGCTCTTGTCATGGTTGATGATTTTTCAAGATACACTTGGGTTGAGTTCATGTACTCTAAAGATGAAACTCCAAACATTATAATTGAGCACATCAAGAAAATTGAGAAGCAAGCTGAAGAAAAAGTTAGTGTGAAAAGATTGAGGAGTGATAATGGAACATAATTCAGAAACTCAACATTAAGTGAATTCTGCAAAAGCAAAGGCATTGTTCAAGAATTTTCAGCAGCTAGAACACCTCAACAAAATGGAGTAGTTGAGAGGAAAAATAGAACATTGGTTGAAGCTGCTAGAACTTTGCTACAAGATGCTCAGTTGCTAACAAGTTTTTGGGAAGAGCCTGTTAATACTGCATGCTACACTCAAAACAGATATCTCATCAACAAAGCTCATGGCAAATCACCCTACTCAATCATGTCTAACAGGAATCCTACAGTGAAGCATCTACATGTGTTTGGAAGCAAGTGTTATATTCTAAAAGACAACTCTGAATATGTGGGAAAATTTGACTTTAAATCTTTTGAAGCAATTTTTCTGGGATATTCATTGGAAAGAACAGCCTACAAAGTTTATGTGATTGATTAAAAGAAAATTATGGAAAGCACATATGTGACTTTTGATGATGACAAGTGTCCAGGCCTAAAATGCCTTGATGTAAATGATGCTGAAACCCTTGCATTTGAAAACCTAACCATTGATAGTGATTCTGATGAGGAAGATGAAGTTGTGACACAACAAGTGATAAATGAAGAAACCTCTGAACAAAATCATGGAAATGAAAGCTCTCTTCAGACACCTGAAATTGATGGCACAAACTCAGGGGGAGAAGGAGAAATGGAAATGACAGTCATGGTAATACTGAAGAAAATGATGAAGGAACTAGTCAACAGACACACACCAGAAAGTGGGATATGAGTCATACAGTAGAAGCTATTATTGGTGATCCCTCAGCTGGTGTGAGAACTAGAAGTGCAACTGCTAATGAATGCCTACATGCATGTTTTCTATCTCAAGTAGAGCCCAAAAAAACTGAAGAAGCCCTATTGGAACCTGACTGGATATGTGCTATGCAAGAGGAGTTGAATCAGTTTGAGAGAAACAAAGTTTGGAAATTAGTCTCTGCACCAAAGAATAGAAGCATAATTGGAACTAAGTGGGTGTACAGGAACAAAATGGATGAAAATGGAATTGTTACTAGAAACAAAGTAAGGTTGGTTGCTAAAGGCTACTCACAAGAAGAGGGAATTGACTATGATGAGACTTTTGAACCTGTTGCAAGACTAGAAGCAATAAGAATCTTTCTGGCATTTGCTGCACACTCAAATTTCAAGGTGTATCAAATGGATGTCAAGAGTGCTTTTCTCAATGGTGAATTAGAAGAAGAAGTTTATGTGCAACAGCCACCTGGCTTTGAAGATCCAGAATTTCCAAACTTTGTTTACAAATTACTTAAGGCTCTATATGGATTGAAACATGCACCAAGATCCTGGTATGACACACTGTCAAAATTTCTACTCAAACATGGTTTTGCTAGAGGTACTATTGATAAGACTCTCTTCTACAAGAAGTATGGTGAAGATATGATCCTAGTTCAAATCTATGTGGATGATATCATCTTTGGAGCTTTGTCAAAGATTCTCTAGGCTAATGCAGAGTGAGTATGAAATGAGCATGGTGGGAGAATTGAGTTACTTCCTTGGCCTTCAAGTTAGTCAAAGAAGTGATGGTATTTTCATCAGCCAAACCAAAAATGTGAATGACTTATTCATCAGCCAAACCAAAAATGTGAATGACTTATTGAAGAAATTTGGTATGGTGGATAACTCACCTGCATCTACATCAATGTCTACTGCAACCAAGTTGGATGAAGATAAGAAAGGCAAGAGTGTGAATATTTCAAGCTATAGAGGGATGATTGGATCATTGCTGTATTTGACTGCTAGTAGACCAGACATCATGTTTGCTACTTGTCTATGTGCCAGATTTCAAGCCAATCCAAGGGAATCACATTTGATGGCTGTCAAAAGGATTTTCAGATACTTAAAGGGAACTCCTCACTTGGGATTATGATATCCTAAGGGAACTGGTTTTGAAGCTGTTGGATACACAGATGCAGATTTTACTGGATGCAGGGTTGATAGGAAAAATACTAGTGGAAGCTGTCAATTTCTTGGTCAAAGACTTGTGTCCTGGTATAGTAAGAAACAACAATCTGTGTCAACTTTCACAGCTGAGGCTGAATATATAGCTGCTGGAAGTTGTTGTGCTCAAGTGCTTTGGATTAGAAATCAGCTAATAGACTATGGTCTAGTGTTACACAAAATTCCTATTATGTGTGACAATAATAGTGACATATCTATAGTAGCTAATCCAGTTAATCATTCTAGAACAAAGCACATTGATGTTAGGTACCATTTTATCAGGGAACATGCTGCAAATGATACCATTGAGCTCATTTTTGTTCCAACAGAAAAACAATTAGCTGATATTTTTACTAAACCTTTAGATGAAGCAACCTTCACTAGACTTGTGAGTGAAATTGGAATGATCAATTCTTCATCCTAAGGCAAGAACTCAGCTAATATTTTGCAGCAGATTAATTTCTAATAAATCAACCTAGTCTGATTTAATTGGAAATTAACTGAAATATGAATTATAAATATTTTAGAATCTCTGTATATTTGTTTTTCTTTAAAAACTCAAAAATTAACTTAGAATATTTCAAATTCTAAGTAAACTGCTTAGTGGTTAATTTACATCTTAAATGTGTAAAAATTAGCACAAGGCAGAAAAACAGTACTAAAAGGTATAGAGAACTGAGTTCTCGATAAGTCAAAATGACTTATCGACAAGTCATTTTAGAGTTCTCGAGTGAGTCCTCGATAAGTCAATTTACAGACTTCTCGAATGACTTCTCGATAAGCTCTATTATGACTTATCGATAGGACCATGTAGAGTTCTCTAATAGTGTTAATTCACAGAGTTCTCGACAAGGATATTTTGAGACTTATCAATAACTCAGAACTAAAATAATTTAATTCAATGAATTATTTTAGACAAGTACTTTTGAAAAATTTATTCTGATTTTAATTTGATTCAATTCAAATAAATTAGAATTATTTCAGTCCTTTTTGGACACACTGGGCATTTATCAGAGTTCTCGATAAGTCACTTGACTTCTCGAATGTACCTTTTTCATTTTTAAAAGTACTTCTCGATAAGTTTAATATCAAATGTTTATTTGACTTCTCGATAAGTATTTTACTTTTTCTATAAATACCCAGACTTCTCCATTAATATTAACTTGGAATTTCTCAAAACTCTAAGTAAACTGGATATTTATTATGTCATATCTTCCATATGTGAACTTAATAAATAACAGATCAAAAGAAGCAAAAAGTATGAAAAACTGAAAAAATTTAATTCAAAAATTATGTTCATAAAAATACTTTTGACATACTTAGTCTCTAAATTTCTCTAACTTATTGACACATTTACATGCTTATATGATTTCTTGCTTACGTGGAAATATGTTAGTCCAATGTTAGTAGACTTGTACATTATTTGTGTTGCTTTGCGTATGCTGATAGTGATAATTTTATATGATTGCTTGCTGATAGGGAGAGTTACTTTTGTGTAGGGAGTACACACTTATTTGCATGGGGAATAGTTACTCTTTAAAATAAACTAATATTCTTGAGTACTTGCATGGGGAACAGTCGCTAGTCATTTCTAGCTGTCTAGTAGGCTTATGTGATTATTACTCCTATTATCCGGGTAACTCAAGAGTCTCTTGATTTCTATCTTTACTCCCTCTATAAATTAAAACGCTTCACTCTTTATCACTCATCACTCTCCTACTCTCAACAAAAACATCAAATTTCAAACTCACCTTCTGTTCATCTCTCTCTCTCTCATTCAAATGGATGCCCCAGTCTTCTACAGACTTGTTAGTGGAGCTTATCTACCGGTTCATCATTTGGATGATGATTTGGTATATTTTGATCCCTTCGGACTTCGTGTCCGCATCAAGGGGGTAGTTTACAGCCCCTTTGATGTTCCACTTGAGGTCTTTTACGGACTCTCGTGGGATGATCAAATTGACATTCTTTTCTTTGAGATGGAAGCCTCTTTCGAGCAGGAGAGGTGAGCAAGGGAGGCTGAGCAGCAACGCCTTGCTACTTTGGAGTTGCAGGAGAGGATCATCTCTCTTGCACACTCCATGTCCAGGGCTTACCAGCGCAGGGCAAGGAGGTTGGAGGCTGAGAAGAAGAAGTCTAAATTAGAATAGTTAGGATTAGGATTTACTTTATGTAATCTGCATCTTAATGTACTCTATGTTTAATGTTAATGAAATTATCTTCTTCTTTATCAATTTGTTTTTGTTGCTTGATTGTTTATGTCATGATTGCCTTGTGTTTACAAATTGATTGATTATTAGTTTTCCTGTCATAATGCATGTAACTGTATGTCTCAATGGTTATGCCTAATCAATATAGATAAATATGTTCAATTCATTACAGGTTCAACACAATCCACTCAGATAATAACAGGAGATTCAAGTTTCAATCAACAAGTATTTGTGTTAAACTGCAGCTAAAACATTTCAACACCAAACTGCGGTTTACCCAGGCACAGCAACACAAACACAAACTAGAACTTTCAGACAAGAATCAGAACTTTCATTAAATATGGAACAGCAACACAAACACAAACTCAAACACAATCCCACTCAGGTAACTCTCAAAAGGAACCTGTTTTATAAAAGGACAGCAATATCTTAATGACCTTCAGATTGATTCAGTTGTTTGAGAAAAGAATCCACCAAACATGAAAGTTTATCAGTTTACAGAATATTTCATGAATATCACTAATGCACCTTCATGTGCACAAACAGTCCTCACAGACTGAAATGTTTGAGGGTAGTACTCCTGAGGGGGAGCTATCTAACTCCTCTTCAATTCAATTGGAGGTTCCTCAAAATGGAACAACTCCCCTCATAACTCTAACAGAAGCCGTCTCAGCAGTCAAAGCTAGAAGAACAATTGCCTATGACAGTGTCATAAAAAGGGCAATCTTATCACATTTATGTGACAGTGCTCTGCAAGGTGCACAAAGGTTTGAGGCTGGTGTACATGACAGTAACCCAGTCAAATACTCTTCAATTCCATTGGAGGTTCTCACTACAAGTGGAGGACAACACACTGTCACAACCACAGAGCAATCTGTGAGTCAAACCGTGACCCCAGTCATAGATGCTTATGCACTCATTTTTCTGGTGAAATGAGTATGATTAGCCCTATATGGTCTTCCTCTAATCATATGATCACATATTACCTCTTCTCAGCCACCTCTTATTTCTGTAGGTCAAACAACATTTGAGCCTTTCATGTGAGAATAAGAGAAAAGATTGAGTGAAAAATAAAGAATAAGAGAGGCAGGATCCTTCCTGGAAAAAGGAAATAAATTAAAATAAATTTTTGTAGAAACCAAATAGGGAGCCATTTCTAATTAGTTTCATCTTTTGTGAGGGAAAACAATAATTTCTAAATAAAAAATTAGACAACAATTTCATCTCAAGGGGTGTTACCAAGATCAAGATGCCACTCATTTGAATATCAAAAGAGACTAATTTTTAACCCTATACATATACTCAAAGAAAACAGATGATTTCTGTTGTAATTCTCTTTAGTGTTTTGTGTACGAGGGGAAGTTGATGAACAACATTCTATATACACTTCTCGACGATGATACAATGTGCTATCAAGTATCAACAGTTAAGCATATTTCACTTGTGTACTTCTTGTTCATAGATGATGTATATGTTCCTCAAAGTCATCAAGTAGAACCCAATTTAACCAAGTCGCGGAAGGAATCAAGTAGATGCAACTCACATTGTTTTCTAAAGTTTCTGTCCCAGAATTTGGTGTTCCGCTCATCAATCCATCAGGCTCCATAAGATACTCCAACCTGAAGCTTGCATAGCCTCTGTATACTCAAAAGTCAGACTGATCCGATACAATAGCGATCTTCTTTACAGCAACTGTGCTTGTAGCAATAAGTAGAAAGCACATTGCTACAGATGACAATTGCTGTCTTCACAGATAGAACAACAATCCACTTCGTTACCATGACGACAATACTGTCTTCCTAACGTCAGCTTCTGTCAAAGAGAGCATGCCTTGCTGCTTTTGAATTTCAAATACCGTTGAATCGTGACTAGTCACTAGTCAGTGCATGAATAGGGCAAAAATAGACTTCCAAATTTATGGAATAATTTTATACGCATATACATTGTCACAATGATACACGCAACTCACAAGCATATACAGGTTCTACTAGAACAAGAGGTATCTAGGGGTTACTTTCTGTCATGTCTCCGGTTCAGTGTATGATCTTGCTTCATAACTTACAGTACAGAACCTGGACTATAATCTGACCGAGTTCAAAAAATAACTATATACATCTCAGAGCACCTCGTTCACAACTATATTATACATTCTTTTTCCTGACAAAATTTTAGGCAACTCACCATTGATTTGTTACCAGAAATCTCCACAAGAACATTTCCCACCACTGAAGCGATGAAATCTATTTGCATCTCTCAAAATGATTTCACGGCTTGACACCTTGGATATATATTTGATGGCATTATGACAGTCCCCACAAACTCTAAGGTTCTTAATTACCCGGATTGTCGTACATGGAGGAGTGCTTAGCAGCCCGAAAGCTATAGCTAGCTTCTCACTATGGTAATAGAGAGCACGTTCCTTTTCTTCATCCTCCACATCAAGCAATACGTAATCCTTATCAGGCACGTATCCATCTATTTTTATCATCTTTATCATTTCCTCTACTTTGCCATATATCACATCAGCATGAGGATGGGATTTATCATCCACCACAAACAAATGTACTTTATTTTTAACATCTATCCAACTAAACCCAGGATCCTTCTTAATATTCTTACTCTTCATCATTTTTCTAGCATCAGTTACCTTATCCCATTGGTTGGCACTCGCATAGATATTTGATAGAAGAACGTAAATAGATGATGAATCAGGTGGTTCCAAAGCTAAGAGCTGGTTAGCTATCCGCTTTCCGGTTTCTGCATCACCTTGACTTCTACAAGCGGCAAGCAGAGCTGTATACATTGAAGAAGAAGCTTTGTACGGCATTGATTCAATCAGTTTTTCTGCCTCTTCAACACGTCCTGCACGGCCAAGGGCATCAACGAGGCAGGAATAGTGCTCAATCTTAGGTTGAATGCCATATTCATTATACATTGACCGAAAATAGGAATTAGCTTCAGAAGTCAGGCCAGAATGACCACATGCAGAAAGAACTCCTATAAAGGTAACCCCGTCAGGTTTTATGCCAACTGATATCAAACTGTTAAAAAGTTTAAGAGCCTCTTTGCCATGTCCATGTTGAGCTAAACCAACTATCATCGCATTCCACGGGCCAATTTCCCTCACATTTACTCTCTTAAATAAATTATAGGAATCTTCTATATTCCCGCATTTAGCATACATGTCAATCAGCGAAGTCCATACAAAAGTATCTGAAACATAATAAGACTTGATCACATTGGCATGAATTTGTCGCCCTTGTTCTAATGCAGTTAAGGAAGAGCACGCTTTGATAAGAGTAGCAAAGGTGTATTCATCTGGTGCTATACCAGATTCCCTCATCTGATAATAGATTAAAAGGGCACGGTCCTCATCACCATTTTCCAGGCATCCCGAGATCATGGATGTCCATGCAACTTGATCAGGTGTAGGAATCTCTTGGAAAACTGTGTGTGCATCTGTCATGGCTCCACATTTAACATACATGTCAAGGATTCCAGATATGACAGTTAAATCCAAATCAAATCCGAACTTTACCACACATGCATGAATTTGTCTGCCTTGTTCTAATCCAATCAAGCGGCTGCAGGCATTGGCCACAGTTATGAACGTGATCTCATCTAACCTCTCGCCACTTTTCTGAATTTTAGCAAAGACTTCCAACGCTTTTTTACAATCGTTACAAGTTATATATCCAGACATCATAGCATTCCAAGACGCTAAATCAAGCTCGTCTTGATCTTGTAGAAGGAACTCCGCTTCATTCATTCTTTCATTTCTAGAATAAACATCAATAAGAGCTGTGAAAACAAACTTATCGGCAACCAAGCCAGTTTTTAGTGAATGCGCATGAACTTGCTCACTGAGAAACATTTCTGCAAGCAAAGAACAAGCCTTCAATACACTGGCCACGGTAAAATGATCAGGCCTCAAGCCAACAGATAGAAGATCCGAAAACAAAGTTAATGATTCCTCCTCCAAACCACCTTGTACACAACTTGATATCATTGAGTTCCATGAAACCAAATCCAACTCCTCCATGTGATTGAATACTTTTCTTGCAGTCATTAACCCATCTACCTTTGAATACATGTTAAGAAGACTATTAGCTACACGCACATCACTATCTAAACCTGATTTAATAGCCATTCCATGAATTTGTTGCCCCAACTCTAAGTTATAAATATTAGTTATTGCGGACAGAAGAATTACAAGCGTCACATCATCATAGCGTACCATTGACTTGTTCATATCCATAAAACATGCAACAGTAGCCCAACTCTCACCATCTTGGTGATGCCTAGACAAGGTTTTGTTCCAAATCATAACATCATCGACATGATCATACATAAATAACTTATAGGCATAGGCATGAACCTGGTTCATAAACGTTTTTTCTTCTTCCAAATCAACCGTGGAAAACCCACTAAGAAAATATTTTACACTATCAGCATCCAAATAACCACTCCTATGAAACAACGAGAAAAAAAGCAAAAATTGTTTCCGAACCCCCAATTCCATGTATCCCTTAAGCATCACATTCCACAACACTGCATCCCTTTCGAACATATTATTAAACAAAACCCGAGCATCCTTAATTCGACCAAACTTACAATAAATATTAACAAGAGCTCCTGAAACAAACGAATCCATCTCTAACCCAACTTTGACCGAATACCCATGAACCATTTCCGAAACCCAAACATACCCCGACATCAAAGCCAATTTCAACACCGGAGCCAACGTGTAACCCGAACCACCAAACGAACTACCAACAAAAAGCCTAAAAACACGAAACCCCTCTTCGACATTCCACTCACCACTCCCCGCGTAAGCCGCCAACATCGAGTTCCACGAAACAAGGTCTCTCTCAGGCGCTTTATCAAACACATTGTAGGCATACTTAAGAGACCCACATTTCCAGTACATTTTAATCAAATTATTAGTGAGGAAACGATCTGCATTGTGGCCGGAAGTGATAATGAGGGCATGAATGGTGGTTCCGAGGAGTAAATTGGATGTCGAGGTTGCGAATCGAAGACGAGAGAACCAGGGCGAAGATGATGAAGATGTTGGTGGATAGTTTGGGGTTGAGAAAGAAGAGAGATTGCGGGAATAAAGAATTATAATGTTTCGAATCGGAGATCGCCGGAAAAAAAATGGCCGGAGGTTATGGTGTAGCTGATGCATTTAGATACAGAGTTTCCCTCCAATATTTTCAAAAAGGGCTTATATAAGGGGGAGTTCGTAATTCGAAACGAGTCGAGTTTTTAAAATATCGAAATATTAATATTTTGATTTTTAGAGTTATGATTAAAATTTGGTCGAATTAAGTGATTGATTTTTACAAAAATTAACTTAAATCCCGTGCGAGTTTCCGTTAATATTTAAATTTTTTATTTATCCCGTCATATTATAATTTTAAAATTATTTATCTAAATATATAATAAAAATAAATTTATAAAAAAATAGTAGGATAACTGTGGTTATAGTTTAATATGACAAATATAATATATCTAGTAGTTTAACAATTCAATAGTTTAGCGGATATATAACCCTATTTTTTTATTTTTTTAATAATAGGATATGCTGAGTTGTAATTTAATAATTTAGTAGTTTAGTGGATATATAACACTATTTATTTATTTTTTTAATAACAAAAATTAAAGAATAACCATTGAACCAAATTATACTACATTCCTATTATTATAATATAGTATAGATATAGATAATATAGTATAGATATAGATAACATTTAAATAGAAAGGGTGGTGACATGTAACATATTTTTACATATTAGGTATATTTTTAAATTTTTTCTTGTCAACTAGATATTATAATCAATAGGTACATTCCGTTATTTATCAAATGACATAACTTGCCGCATCACGAGTTTCGAGCTTTGATACGAGGAGCATATATACCTTGCAAGTCCCCATATTATTACAAAAGTTGCTAGCTACACACTTGGAGAAAGTTTTGGTAAACAAATTTGGGTTTTCTAGCATTTTCTTGCTCGTCAACATATAAACAGGGGGTTAAATTAAAATTTCAACTACTATTTTGTTTTTTCAAAAACTTGGTTTGGAAATTCCAAAAGTATTGATGAACTCAAATTTTAAGCTCAAAATCACTGTTCTAGATCTTCCTACCCTCAATAAAAACTAATTAGTATATAACATCATGATTTGCCGATGCTTAGAATCCCCCGTTGCTCGAGCTCTGATAACATGCAAAGACAAGCCGAGTCGAAAGAACTTTTCTTGTCTGCTCTAGGATGTCCACTCATAACAATAACATCGCGATTTGGAATTGTAAAGGTGATCTGCGACACAAAGCTACTGAACCCTTGCCTCACTTCAGGGCCTTCTCCGATTTTAAAAGGAAATCTGCGATGGAAGTTGGCTACGAAGTCAAGACAACTGAACAAAAAATTGTAAAGAACAGAAGAGTGATGGAACTGTTAAGCATCAACTAGGAAATAATTTGTTGTTACATAACTTTCACTTACCTTGACCTCTCCTCTGTGGTCTCAAATTTAGGCAATGGCCATTGTTGTTTCTTGCATACATCATAAAGAGCGATTCGTGGCCCACCTTTGCTCATATTAATTGATTCGAGAACTGCATGAATGAAAATGAAAACAAAACGTGCAGAAGAGGTCATTATCTTAAATGTAGATAAAGAAGTTGAATGTTCTTAATTAGTGTCGAGCGGGGAGATGTTAAAGAGTATAAGATCATGTTCGGGCCTTTCACCACCTTAAGGTTTTAGAGCGACTGGTTACTTAACAGGTGACAGGCATTTGCGGATAAAGAAGTTGAATGTTAATATTCAGTGTTGAGCATATAGACAAGTATTTGCACTCTACAGAGTAAATTCATTCTGTTTAATTCACTTTACATGTGCATATAACCAACACAGATGTGAAAAGACCAAAGAACATTGAACTGAATAGTATCCCGACATCCTTATGAATTCCATCTCCTCAATACTGTTTAACGAAGGGACAACTAAATTATTGTATTCTTATATGTTTGCTTACATGGCATAAGCCATATATGCAATTGATCCATGTCACTTACTAAATTGTCTACTTGCTACTAACTAGGTCACAGGTTTGAACACTAGAAACAGTCTCTTAATGAAACAATTCCAGACTCCAGATAATTAGGGTAAAGCTTTGTATATCAGAACTTTCCATAAGATATTACTGCCGTAGGAGCCTTGTGTACTGTGCACAAAATGCGCATTTACCTAATCAGGATTGGGACAGGGCTGACAGGAAACTAAATACCTCTATCCTTGCAGATTGTGATTTTGAAATTGCTTACCCAGGGATCACATAGAAGAGCACTAGCATCACAAAAACAAATAAAAAATACCCAGGGTAGACATGTAATAGCATACTATTGTTGTTTTGTGAGTCAAGCCGTCGCACACCAAAAAATAGTAAAGGAGTTCATATATTGCAGTATTGCACATGTTTAACAAATTCTTTAAAGAACAAAGTCAAGGACTTTTATCTAATTCTAATCTACATGCTGTGTATGTTGTATAGCTCCTTCAATAAGCATGAAGTGATTACTGTTGTTATTTTGGTTTAGTTACTAAAATTTAAAATTACTAAGCAACAGATCCATGCATTGTAAATATAGCTATTTTACAAATAAATGGAAGAAATTGAAAATAGAAATGGAACATACCGATCATATTGTTTTTAGGACCATTGACACTAGGAGTTTGAGTCGTGGTTTGCATCTTACATGCCTTTTGCCTCTTGGGGGATGAAAACAGAGTCAAAGCTTCAGGATGTTCTTTGTTGCAGATCGTAATTGCTGAATTCAGGGGAGAAGAGGCAACAGAAGAGTCCTTAATTTGTTTTCGCCGTGAAATTCCTCTACCCTTTTATTAGGAAACAAAAATATATTATGAGTGAAGAAATGTCATATATCTTTATAATATGACATGGTTTAGCCATTGGTGGTAGACATTATAGTCAGGTAATCAGTATAAAATGTTAAAGATTTTAAAATTAGGAGATTTGATTGCATCAGACAATCCAAATAAGTGACCTTTCTCGAATGACTTGTACAAAAGTAGAAAATATGCATAGACCAACGATTATATCAAGATATCAAAATTCAAGTTCTAGAAGTAAATTCAAGCACTACGCAATAAGTCTCCACAGTATTCTTCTATCACGATTCTAATTATAGGGATAGGCTTACTTCTAGATCTTTTAGCAACTGAAGAGCTGCCTGCGCCTTTGCAGCTTTCCTGGTTTGTCCAGATCCCTCTCTTATCAACAGTGTATCTTTTAGCTGTACACTAAGCTCAGCAAACATCACTTCTCCTTTAGTTAGACAATTGTCTTTAACAAATAACCCGAGAGAGTCACACAACTCAACCAATTCACGGAGCGGGGGTAGTTCAAGTTTATCGGGTGTGACGATTGGTGATAATATCGGCTTAAAGATTCTCCACACCTCTTCCAAATTAAGCCTGCTATCAATTAATATTGCCCCAGCAATACTCTCCACCAAGTCACCAAGTGCCTGTAGCAAACATAAAGATTTTAAACTGCGGGAGGACGATAAAAGGAAAAAATGAATCCTAACTGCAAGCCTAAAGATGTAAGATAATAGTATTACACATTTGAACACCAAAGTTTATGCAAGTATTCTGCATTTAATGAATTAATAAGACTAACAAAATAAATTTTATTAAACCGAGGTAGTAAGCATTTTATGTAATATATCTAATTCTTATTTCCTTAGATTACTTAATCGATGTATCTTATATAATTGATCCTATAATGATTTTGCTTTTTTGTGTCTAGCTCTCCAATTGCGAACAAAAATATGTATAATGATGATACTGGCATGCAGTTGGATCATTGCAAAGCATAGCGTCTTGATCTCGGAAAGTATTCAAATTGTGAATTACAATGTAAGGGGCATACATCAGATGTGTCCCCTATTGTTCTTAGATGAGTAAAACTAGAGAGATTTGCATTTTAAGTGCTACTCTATTACTCTTAGTTGTCTTTTGGTGTTTTTTAGTGTAATTTGATTCATGTTAATGAGACACGCTAGTCACAATCATGTACTATCCACCTCACGAAATGACTTATTCTCACCTTGGGACATTTTGCAGCAGAGGAAGTCTTGTTGCTGCTGTACGAACCTGAAGCAAATCCTGCAAACTTAACTATTTGATCTCTGAGAAGCCCAGAGGAGTGTTGGAGATGAAGATGAAGATTTTTTCTGACAGCCGCTTCTGCAAATTTTTCATTATTGACGGAGGCCGATCTCAAGTCTGTTAAGTCGCCTGGATCAATATTCTTGTGCCTTTGGTACAGGTACCATGTAATAAGTATGTCCAACACGGAGTCACCCAGAAATTCAAGCCTCTATCAAAGAGTTGCAAAAGAAAATGCCAAATCATACATCACTTGCGCGTTACATTAGAACTAGATGTAAAATTATGCAGAAATAAAATCAATACTGATACATTATATACCTGATAACAATAGCCACAGCCCACGTCTTGCTCGCCAGAGGCATGTGTAATGGCCTCCAGTAACAGACCCTTGACCAAGAATTGATACTCTAACTTCGACTCTATGATCCCGATCTCTATTGCTTTTGGGCTGTAAAGATGGAAAGATGCCTTCATAATAGCTTCATCAAGCAGCGAGTGCTGAACTTCAACATCCATACCAAACCATTTCATTAGTTGAATTGAGGCAATCAGTCCACCTCCAACATAGTATGCTCCTATAAGGGCCTCAAGGCAATCAGATATAGTTTTAGAGCTCATCCACCTATGACCCCTATCACAGCACTTTCCAACCATAACTTTGGTGTCTTCTGTTATAAACTTACTGTCTAGAGGGACATAGGCTGTATCCACTCCATGTTCACACGGAAAAAGACGTATAGACTGCTGCCCAGGCGCAGTCCAGCGTCGTGGATCAAAAGGACTATCTCGGATATACCCCTGTCAATATATGATGCAGGATAAATTTCCACAGTAACTTGTTTAGTTTAAGAAACTTCACTACAATGCAAGATGGGTCTCTGACTATGCTCTGATGCTAGACATAAAAAGAAACAAAACGAATAACACACTTACACAACTGTATGTAGAAATAGATATAATACCTGTATCTTTTTATCAGTTCCCAACTTATGCAAAGTGGAGTTACGAACAGCATTTGTGCGGCAGTTAGATAATTGACCTTCATGTTTGTTCGGATATTTAAGAAAGAGGTAGCAACTCGTTGCATATTTCAAAACTGAATCTCCAAGTAACTCCAGTCTTTCCATGGAGAAACTCTCATTACATTTCATAGTTGTGAGAGCTTCCAAAATCTAAGGATAAAACATAATAATTAGATTATGTAGGTTCAAAAGATATCGAAAGTAATAGTATAAAGAATTAGTAACTTGGACCAAGTAAATCACGAACCAGTGAGCTTGATATTTGAATGTTTCCACAATCACTATTAATCTCTTCTCTAAGTTGGCTGGCCAACATTAAGGACTCCAGGCGGTGAACTATCGATGGTAGCAAGTACACTGACTTTAAAACACTTAATCCTACATAAACAAAAACCAGAAGTTCTGGTGGCATGCGAACAAGGTCGTAAGGCTTTCTTTCAACCTTTTTACTGCTGGTTTCATTTTTCTTTTCAATTAAATAACCTGATATTTGCATTAGAAAATAAGCGCAATCAGTAAAGCAAGAATTTTATTTTATTTAGATGTCGACTTTAACAGGGAAAAAATGTTAAGTCGTGTTATAATATGATTAATCACTACTAGAAAACAAACCTTCTTTGAAATCAACGAGAAGATTGTGAGCTTTATGACTTTGTTTCAGTAGCAATAGAGGCTGTGCAGGACGTACAAGAGATATCCCATACCTTATTGAGGGAAATGATTTAGATGATAAGTTTAGTAAGGTCAACGATGCATGCAAAGTAAACAGCGAATTTAGTAAATGATATACTTACTGTTTCTGAAAGTAGTCGGTAAAGGACGTATAATTTATTGGTGCTTCATCAGAATATCCATCAAAATTACTATCAGCAGAAGTGTCCAGAAGTACTTCAACGACAGAATAAATTCTTCCCGTGTGAACTGATACAACGACCATATCTTTGATATTCGGTATAGGAAGTACTCCGTTTGCGAAGTGTATATTACCTACAGAACTGAGATCGCTCCAAGTCACATCATTGTTTTCTGAACCCCCAATAACACTGCCTGATTGTACAGCACTTAACCAGGCATTTATCTTGAGAAACTCAACTGCAGAACCACATGTCTCTATTATCGTCCAATCAATTTTCCAGGTTTCTTCACTAGGTATATTTCCAAACTCCAGTGGTAAAAGCAAGTAGATATTTGATGGGTTCCATAGTGAGGCATCACTCTCAAACAAAAACTGTCTTCCTTTTTTCGATTTTGAGTTAATAAACAACTTCCCAAATACCCCATTGAAGAAAAATTCTTGGAAGCACTTTGACTTTCTCACCTGGAAGAATTATGCTTAGTAGAGATGATCATTCCAAAAGTAGACACATTGAGATAAATTTATAATTGTACCTGTTCTGCGTCCAAAAGTACTCGTCCACAAGAAGAAACTGAAGACTTGACAACCCTATCGACCAAGTATAAATCAACTTCCAAGTTTGCCACATCATCTTCAAGCTTAGACTCAACCAAAAGAATAAAACTTGAATAGTGTTCATCAGGAATGTCACATACAAAATCTAGTTTGTAGGCAAAAAAATATGTGTTGTCAATCATCTCGCCCCATGTCCCGGACAGTGCTCGAATAGATGTTGTTCCATGTAGTTCTTTCCTCTTTGTTGTTCCTAAAGACATAAAAAAGGAACACCTAGATGGTTATGATAAGAAAAGATGAATTACCAACTTGTATTGAAGATCTTAAACCATCATATGGATGTTGTCCTACATCCAATTGACGTGAAAATTAACTAAAACAATAACCTCAAAAAAAACAATTTCAAAACTAAAGAAATAACAATGATCACATGATAACTTTCAAGGGTGTCAATATATAATGGTAAGAAGATATTAAGTTTTTCTAGTAAAACTGTCTGTGCTGAAGCCTGAAAGGCAAGCCTGCACATACAATACAACTGAAGAAATAAAAATACTCATAGAGCAAGCTAGAGTTCTTGATATTGCATCTAATAATTTTCCAGACGAAAAACAAGATAACTTTCAAGGGTGTGTGAATAAAATGGTATGAAGATATTAAGTTCGGGTAGTAATACTGTCTGTGCTGAAAGGCAGGTCTGCACATTTAATACAAATGAAGAAAAAAGATACTCATAGAGCACACACTAGAGTTCTTATCTTTGCATCTAATAATTTTTCACTGTTGCATTTGCCAGACGAAAAACGGAGATGAGAACACGTACTTGACTATCCAACCCTATCATAATATCGTCAAGTCAATGCCATAAGATCGAGTTGCAGACTCATGGTAATACACAGTACTATATATGTACTTTAACTGGATATATGATGGAACAATTCCCTTCAGATGCAAACACATTCAAAAAAATGCAAAGTACTTTTCAACTATCATATAAGCATCAAGTTTAACAAATTATCAAATATCTTCTTTAAATACAGGAAGTCTACATACACACCTGCACTTGGACCTTTGTTCTTTACAATGGAAGCATTTTTATCTGGTTGTTCATTTACTGGGACAAGATGATTATCGAGAGCCCCAAGCTCATGCAATTTCTTACATGCAGCAAGGCAGACAAGCTGCTTTGACAGGTCGGAACTCCTACAAGAAGGGCCAGTTAAAGTTTTAAATGCTGCATTGGGAGGCAGCGTCAGTACACACTGATATAAGTTCTCTGACGATGAGATTTGAAAAATGGGCCTTGGACTGTAGTACCTGTAGAGAAATACTGTTAATCAGGAGATTATGATTAAGAATCCTCAGTCCCTACTCATTCGCGAAAGAGTGGAAAATATAGAATCCAAAAACAAAGCAGAAAATTGTATACTTGTCATGTGGGAGTTTTTGACAATATCTGTAGATGATGCCCACGCTAGAATCTTCAGTAACTGATGCTCCAGTAAGAGACACAACGTATGTACTAATATCTTTAGTATTACAAGGTTTTAAGATTGAGGCATCCTCTTCTCTGTTTAAAGCAGTATCTCGCATAAGATACTCGCTTTGTATGATATCAAACATCTGCTCTCTTTGCTTTAAATTTCCCCTGCACAGATATACTTTGTGAGGAATAAATGCAGTCTATAAATTATGAGTTCAATCCCAAGTACCATTTCATTCACAAATTTACTTTTGAACAACAATATTGTTTATTCAATGATTTGTTTGATTTATCTAGATCAATGTGCAACATGTTTCTGTTGAATCTTTAACACACCCCCTCAACCGTACCATACTTTTCGCTACGATTAAACAAATGGGGGTGGGAGGACTCGAATCCGAGTCTCTCCCTAAACCAAGATCTGAAACTATGTTAAGTAATCAGTCACTCTAAAACCTTAAGGTGATAGAGTAAGGCCCGAATAGGATCTTATACTCTTTAACAGTTTCTGGTACAAAATTCTATGAGTTATAGTCAGTAATAATTGGGCAGACGTATATTTACCTCTCTAGCATCATCACATACTGGGAATTTTTCTGACGTGCCCTTCCCCGTGATTGAACATAACTACGAACTGTCGTTGGCAGGTCAAAGCGTATCACAGTGGAACAATTAGGCACGTGAATGCCCTCCTCAACAACATCAGTGGTAAATAAAAGGTTCACCTGACACAAAATATAAAAGACACACATGAAGTTTGTGCTAGTTCAAATTTGGGAATGCAAAAACTGTTTTCTTCAGAAAAAGTTGAATTTAGAACTACAAAATGGGTCATTGACTAATTAACAATATAATTTAAAACTTCTGGAAGCCCATAATATATGAGATACTTCTAAATTTTTGACAGAACTACCTTCCCAGATCTGAATGACTCCAATGTTTCCTTCTGCATTTTTGGCGTCAGGGCATCAGAGTTATTGGTCCCAGTTAGATATGAAGCCGAAATATGAGATAATTTGATAATTTTCTTAAAAACCCGTTCAACAACTTTTGCTGTTATGATTTGATCAACAAAAACTAAGCAACTTACTTGTTTGGCTTCCCTGCAATGAACCCCCCAAAAAGTAAAAGTTTGAGAATAAAATAACATATGGATCACATGTGAAAACATTGATCGATTGACAATGCTGGTTTACCCAAAAGACTGAAAAAACTGAAGGAGTTCATAAAGCTTCGTGGATATAATGCCTGTAGACACAGTCTTTGAATAGTCGTATCCCACTTCCAAAAAACTTTCATGGCCTGAATAATTTACAATATAAAACCAACAATTTAAACCCTAAATAGGAAAACTTTCCTGATTAGCAGTTTTAGATTAAAATTGGAACTCTCCTTAAATGAGCATGCAGAACCAATAAAACAGACTCTGTGATCAAGTCTTTACATAAGCCCCTCAGGCAACAGAGAGCTTTAATATGATTTTCCAGCTAATAATTGCTCTTTATATAAAGTTTTTTTTTACAAACTAATAACAACAGAAAATAAAGACACACAAGAGTTTGTAGTCTAATAATTGCTACTTGAAATGACACACTAGTACAAAATGATAAGATTCCAGTATATAAATGGAAATTCTTCATCTAAAAGAATAAAGCAATAGGACAGATGCTACTTCAGTCATTATTGTACGGGCTAAAATGAAGGGACCATCGAAAACATTTAGCAAACATACAGGATCATCAAACTAAGGTTTTGCATTCAGCTTACCCCACTTTAGAGCAATTGTTCTATAAAATCCGTAGAGGCTTCAGAGTTCCGACCTCTTACTTTCATAATTTCTTGAGTGTTTTATTTTCTCACATGGAATTCCAACTCTTACAACAAATTTTCCTAGTAAATTATATATTAACCAAATTTATATGAAGCTTCAACCACCAAGTCAATTTTTAATTTTAAATATACTTGGCATGGAAGGCTGAGATTTAAATTTTCCCCCATCTGGTTCAGGAAAATTGTTAGCCATGGACCAGCTCTTGATCGATAAAGAGAGAGAGATTTCAAATATTAAAAGCTAAAAAAATACCTTGGGGCAAGGATTCTTCAACGAGATATAACACCTCTTCTAGGTAATATTTAAATTGGAGAGAACTTTTCTTATATAATTCAAAATCCGTGTTGACATCGGGGGAGTTCTCTCTTAAGATTTTAACAGCCTACAATACAAGATTTAAAAATAAATGTCAAAACTATATGGAGTAGAGGCCTTGAACAACATATGAAAATTCAGGTAATCAAAAGGAGTTGAGAGTGTCATCTCAGATTGATAGTCAAAAGTGAGAGATTGTTAATTTGTAAAGCTTCAGGGGATTCTTTACTTTGTGAATAAAGAAAATATCATAACATGTAAAATGACAAGAGAAGCAGAGCATTCAGAAATGCTTACAATGATTATTAAAGAGACGGTGTATTTTACGAGAAATCCTGATGGTTTCACTTTAAAATTAATTTAATTTGTGTGTGTAAATACAGACTAATTTAATTTAATCTAAGTTTCAGATTATTAATGTAGAGGAGGAAAAAGGTAATTATATACTTGGAAATACGAACAATAACAACAATTACATATAAGCAAGGAATCTTCCTACATTTTTCTTAAATCCTCTCTTTGTAAACTTGAGTTAATTACAACAGAATCATACCTCAACAGCACATATGAGACCAAGATCGTCAATACAATAAAAAATCTTTTGATGAATGCTGGACATCCTGCTTCTAAGTGACTTCTGTTTATCATCCGTATCCTTGAAGCTAACAGGAAGTGATGCTTGCAACATGACCAAAGAGGCATCAAACTGTGCAAAGAAGATTGAATATAAATATCAATTTTACTGCAGGTTTAATAAGTGGCAATATGATATGGTCCGTCCAGATTACAGAATTCCTTTTTATAGCCACGTAACTGACTTATACACTTCAAGTCCACGAAGAGTTTCAGTTAAAATTTGTTATGTGATTATATTTAATTTGACACAGGAAAATATACATTGCAATAGACCTCAAAATTAATTTCAAGAACAAACTTTTGTTTTTAAAAAAATGATACTGACATCACAGTTAAAAGTTTAGTGGTCACAAGTCGATTACGTCCAGAGTGACCTGTTGACTCTTTTTTTTATCTGTGAAACAAATGGAGTGACCAATTTATTTATAACTATGTTACCCGGTCTCTTCATTTTACCTTCGAGTACCCGTGTCGGACACTCGACGACACTCGACACTAGGAAATGGACACTCAGACTTGGACACTTATTTTAGGCCAAAAACATATATATATTTTTCAAAATGTTGCCAAGTCCGATACTTGGACACGTGTCCATGTCGGACACCTCTAGCCAAGTCGTAACATAGTTTATAAGCTATGGGTGCATGCAGAGTGAACTAAAACATGTTACTGGTCCATGAAAACTTAGATCATAACCTTCAACCATGTAGACTGCAATTTCCTTTTTAAATCTGAACTGTAGCATACAGCAGGGTCATAAAATCTAAAGAGTTCCGTTGTAGAGGGGATGACTGATTCCTGTTCCGTCTTACTGTCAACTGAGTAAATCTGCATATTAAATAATAAATGAACTCACCCCATGTCAAATTAACAAGTAACACATAAGCAAGCACAACGGTGGAGTTTATAGATATATCCATTATAAGAAACAAATGGTACCTGAGAATCTAGCATGGATTCAAGTTCTGAAATTTGACGATCAGAGTCATTGACTGAAGACACACCTAGTAACATAATGTCTATTAATAGATGCAAAAAATGGAAGAAATAGTATTAATTTCCTGTTGACATTGTTTCTGTGGAATTTGATTCAATTTTCAAATAAGCCATCCCAAATAAAAAAAGCCTTCTTTTCTCCGGAAACTATCGTTACATGAACCTTTTAGAACATATTTAACTAGCTACAAGTTCCAGATCGAAACTATTCTAAACAAAAAAAACTGATATAATATTTTGAACGACAAAATAACTCATATATCTCTAATTATAGTCCATTTATACAATGACAGAAACAATTTGTCAACCGATACTCCTGCTAATCTATTCGGAATGTAGCCATACTCCAGGCTTGTATTCCAAATCAACGTATTTAATAATCTTTCACCAAGTTAAAGACAGTTGTTTCTTAAAAGAAACATCTTCAACAGAATACTTGTACTCAACTATCTATTGTTCATGAAAAACAAAATCTTACCTTTTTTAATAACAGGGGATGCAGTCATACCAAAAACCTTTGGCTTGTCTTCAGAATTGTGATAAAATTCCTTTAAAAATCAAACCATTAATCAGTAGAACTTTCAGTCATAGAAACCTATATAGAAGACAATTTGGCCTGGATTTCTACCTATATAAGAATGGTAAAGCCTTTTCCATTATATAATAGAAAGGAACTTTACCTTCATTAATCTTGCATAAGGGTGGTTACCAATAGCATGGTGGCATTCATCAAGTACTAATAAGCATATGATTTCAAATTTCAAAAACGCTTTCCTTAATGCATCTAGCAGAATCTGAGGGGTCATAACCATAACCTACAAGGTAAACAGGAGAAAAGAAAAGTGTAGGATTATTAACATTTTCATGTAGTAGGAAGATGTTAACATTGTATCAAGGATTACACAAAAGAAGCAATTAGAAACACAGATTCTCACTGCTTGACTGCTTCGTTCTTGTTAAAATTAACAAAATGTAACAGCTAAATCAACATTTGGAGAGGGAGGAAAGGAGAGAGGGAGGGGGGGGGAGAGAGAGAGAGAGAGAGAGAGGGAGAGAGAGAGAGAGAGTGGGGGAGAGAGAGAGAGAACTAGTAATTTAATTGGAAAAACTTAAATAAACTACAATAAATAGTATCATTATTAACTTGGATGTCACCATCTGCAACATTAAGAAATACTAATCTATAACAAAGGATAAGAACATAAGTTAGCGGCTTTCGCCTTAATGTTTCATTTAAAGGATACGTTCCATCTAATGCAGGAAAGAGGCTGATATCAGTACTTAAATAAGATTTGTGTGTACAGTGAAAAAGAAGCAACTCACATCATTTCGATTAATCTCCTTTTCCCAGGATCCAGCATCCCAAAAATCAACTCCTTTGGCACCATAATATTCATCAACTACGAGTTCGGTATTATCCTTTATAACCTCATATTGCTGCAATATACAAAAGATTGATTTTCCTCAGAAACAGAGAGAACGCAGAAAAGACGCGTAATTAGACTTCCCTCGCAGTAGACTGATACTTCGAGACGAGTAAAAAATGCATAAACAGCATAAGGAAACGTGATTTAAGGATATCACAAAATAGTACTTGAATATATAAGAAGAAATATCAAACCAGGGGATTGAGTACATAAGAATTGGTGAAAACCCACTCAAAAAAAAAACATAAAATAGAGAAGGAAAAGGATATCATCAGTCTTCAACTAACAACATAATTTCACATTTCAGATAACAGATAGGAAAAAAGGAGTCTGGGTTCTTGGAAAGATAAAAAGCACACAAACACTCAAATAAGAATCCAGAAAATCAAACAAGTAAAAGGGCATAAACTAAGACAACATAGATAGTGGAAATCTCGAAGTCAATACTTGATATCTTATTGAAAAGAAATCGAAACAAATTAGCTACAATTACCTGACATTAAAAAAAATCAAAGAACATACCTGGTGAACAAGGGCAACAGTGGGTGCCAAGAAAATGATCAATCTTTTTTTACCACTCAACTTGACAGATTTCGCAACTTCGTTGATTAGCATGACAGAAATCAAAGTCTTTCCAGCCCCTGTATCTAGATTTGCAATTGTATTTCTTCTCTTTGCAACTTCAAGAACTTTCTTCTGGTACCTATAATCATAAAATTAACATACAATTAACATCTTTAGATCACCCTATACATACAGTAAGGGCGCTGGTCCACATCCATCGATTGCAGGCAAACCATTTATCCGCCAAAATTTTCCGCGGACAGGAAGAATCCTAAAACCAAAAATTTAAGCACATATAGAGTGATTTGGCATGTATTAACATCAATTTCCCGTGTCAAGCTTATCTACGGAAATTTTTCTCGGACAAATGGTTACAACATGCAGGACCAGGACTCATACAATAAACATAACCAAGTACACTCAAATCAAGAAACAGTAATATATGCATTCTTGCTAACTAAAGATCAAAAAGAATCGAAAAGAAGCCTACTTTCGAGGCTCGAACCGAAGAAGAGAAGAAGTATCCACGTCCATGTTCTCCATTGGAGCAACAGGTGGGCTGTTACTCAAGCTATCAAAGTTTCTTTTTTTGGAAACCCTGTCTACTTCAGAAGTCTGCATGATTGATGTCTGTTTTAAGAAACACAACAAAGACGTGCAGTGTTGAATTATTTTTCTTTACAAAATCTTTTGAACAAGAATGAGAAAGGCATGAACAAGACTCCAAACAGTCATGCATACATGAATGTACAAATTATACACTGTGATATATGTTACATGTACGGGGGATGTAAAAGGACGTATAGAGTAACGGTGGGGATGAAAAATAATGGAGTGTATAAATGAAGTAATAAATCCATTCACGAAATTTCACAATTTTTTTGGGTTTTTAGGTTTTTTTTTTGGGTTTTTGCTGGGAAAAAATTATTTAATGCCTGTAACAAAAACTTTGAGGAAAAATTTATACAGTTAAACCTCTTTAAAATAATATAGTTGGAACCACGAAAAAATATTATTTTAGGGGGTTTATTATTTTATTGGATGTAAATATACATTGTGTATATTATGTTTGAACCGGAGAAAAATAATATTTTAGCGAGGTTATTACTTTATTGATTATTACTTCATCGAGATTCAACTGTATTTTTATAGTAAAAAATCTGGGTTGATTGATTTGAATAAAATTTGAATTTTTTAATAAAAAACAATTACAAAAATAAGTTATTTTTAATGTAAAATATAAAATCAGTATTAAAATATAATTTTGTAGAAATTTAAGATGTGGATATAATCTAAAAAATTTCTGCACAAATCTTACATAATTTATTAAATATTCATTTTAAAAAAAGTGTATATAGATGAACAAAGAGATACGACATTTTTTTCACATTTCTTTAACTTTTTAAAAAAAATTAATGTGAAAAGTAGCTGGTAATACTTGGAAAAATTATTTTGTCACGGTGCAATTTCCTAGGACAATCAGTGATTGTTCACTGTTCAGGGCCTTCAGGCACAATTTATTTTGCAAGGTGGGTAAATTTGGAATTACAAGAAAAAAGGTAAAAACCAATATAAGTAGCAAATTTAGAAGAAAATTTCTTCTTTTTCAGGAAGGCATATTACATAAAATATACTATCTCAGTCCCACCCATTTGCTGACACGCATTTTAAAATGGATGTAAAGTATAGTTTTATAAAAAAAATTTAAAATTTTTCTGTTCTGAATGAAAATAGGTTGTTTAAACTTTTATTCAGAAAAAGAATTTTTTTAAAAAAAATTATAGAACTATACTTTTTATTTATCTTAAAATGCGTACGGGGAGTAATATTTTTCTATTAGAAGTGATCTTTAACACAAGTATCTAGAAAGAAACTATACTAATCAGGCAACCTGTTGGACCTAGACCCACCCATATTGAGAGGCCCACTTGTATAGAAAGGCCCAAAGTCAAAGCCCACTTAAAAGCTATAAATATAGGTAATACATTGTAAAAAAGGTAGAATTATTGAATGAATCAATGTTACAAAAGAACCAATACTTGTAAACTTTAAATTAAATACACACTTAACAGACTTGAAAGTTCATGTCTGATCTATCCTTACCAAAACACAGACCCAAATACTAAAACATAGAGTGAAAATTTAACACTCATATCTTTCAGAAGCAAGAAATGTGTATGCATCCATGATTTTGGTACATATAATGATATAAACTTAAGGACGGAAGTGCGGAGCCAAGGGGACGGACTAACTTAGACTGAAACTCAGCTAAACTAAGATTTTTAATTGAGAATTCTTTCAAACTCCAACTTTTGGCTAGTAGAAAGTCAGTGTAAACACAGGGGGCGGACCAAGGGGGCCAACCTAGATTAAAACCCGGCTGAACTGAATTTTTTTATAGAGTTTTATTTTTAAAACCAACTTTTTTATAAAAAAAAAAGTAGAAAATGTGTTTGAAGCACCAGCTAACATTCAAAAATTAGTGATAACTCAAATTATCCCCGGCTCTTCCAGGATCCTGGTTCCGTCACTGTATAAACTAAGAATAGTCATTCTAAATAGGATATAACCTGATTGGCTATTTTAAAAGAGAAGCCTGAACAAACTTGCTGGATAGAAGCCTGAACAAACTTGCAGGATAGTTAAATCTTGAAATTATCCGCGTAAACAAAAATTTACATCAACTCAGTACCGCTAAAGTCAATTACAGAAGCAAATCTTGTAAGACTTGACATTCAACTAATAATTGTTATATATGTAAAACAATCACAGTATATACAGAATGCACGAAAAATGGCAAACAAATTTATTATGGCAAATCTAAGATGAAATGCAGCAAGCGCTAGATAACCTTTAAATGCAATAATCAATATATGTCTGTTTTTTGAATGAGAGAATGCGATAAGAAAATCAAGATCTAACAAATTTGTATATAAGATAAATTTAAGAAGACAATAACAATATATAGTGCAAGTACAAATTAGGGGGTGACGCGTTAGTTGTGTGAACGACGAAGGCTTCCCAAGAATTGCAAATGCATTGCATTGAACTATAGATTGACCTTCAAGGTGCAAACGTTTAATTGACCTTTAAGAAGCGATAATCAATCAATACAGTATAAAATATATTAAAACTTGTAGACTCTAGAGTGACCTAGTGCACAACAATTAATATTTATATGTACAAAAATTGATACAAATTTTTTGTAATAGCTCTTTTCGACATTTCAGGAGCAAACAAAGTGAATTGGTATTCCATAGAATCTAAAACCTTCTGATTAAAACAATGTCGCTGCTTAAAAATCAACAAAATATAATGAAGAAGATATGAGAATACTATACTTACAGATAGGAGAACTGTTGAATGGATGTGTCGACCAATTGTTGTTAAGGAATATTTATACCCGATAATTTAGGGTCTAAATTAGGGCTAAATCTAACGGTCTGGTTTATTGAAATGACAACTATACCCCTAACCTCGATTTCAAAAACCTCGTTATTTCGGTTACTTGTAGACTCTAGAGTGACCAGACATCAAAACCTCGATTTCAAAAACCTCGTTATTTGCATTATATAGACATCAAACAGCAAGGGAAACCAACATTCAAAAAGGCCCTTAAGATCTGGCTAAAACACGTCATCAATGAAACTAGACTACATAAAGCAACATCAATTTTATATAGATAAGGTTAAAATAAGATGGATATCCAAAGACAGCTTACAGAACCAGATAGAAGAAACCAGCCTGATTCTGATGTGTAAAATGATGCATCTGAATATAGAATAAGAGGATTAAAAATCCTGAAATGACACGATAAAGCACAATTATACACATCGAACATGTGCTATACTAGAAAACCAACTGCAATCCATTAATTTTTCAGGAGAATGGGTAAAACTTAAAATTTAATTATTTTCATATTCTGGCAAAAAAAATTATTTTCATATTATTAAGGAAACAAAAATTAGCATAAAAGGGAAATAAGTATAAATTCACTCTGGTCATAATTTTTGTATAATTTTCTTTCTGATTCTTCCTATATAATTCATGCTACTGTTTGTTTTCAAGATCAGGTACGATCATGTTCATTGTCTTTCTGACTATATGACTATATATACACAAATTCATCAATTTACATTGTATAAGCTACAGAAGATAATTTACCTTGCTCAAGATCTAATAATGAAGCAAGAAACATGGGAGGAAAAGTTATAAATCATAAACCGTACTGGACCAACTTATATATTTCTTGAGAACACAAATCGCAACTAATTTTCTTATTAATTTTTCATTTTTCAAATGGCCATAAATTACAATATCATATCTATATTCTCCAGTTCCCAACATGTGTTGAATAATGGGAATGCTTCAGCATATGTAGACATACAAATCCGGTGGCTAGTGCAAGAGATAGACTAATGATATATACAACTGTTGGCTAGTACTTGATGCGACTGAGTATCAATGCAATGTTATTTATTGAATATATCAAGAAAAGATCAAAGTTTACCTGATATCTGCTGCCCAGTCTCTTTAAACCTTGTGGAAAGTTCACTTAGCTTTCACGTGTTCCAAAAGATGCACAACTGCATCATCACGTTACACTGCTTGTCAGCACTATGGATATTTAACTGGACTAGAAAGAGTCGGTAAGATCAGAATATTTTTTTGTGTATGAATATAAGATGGACAAATAGAAGGTAAATGTACCCTCTACTACAGGGAAGAAGCCAGGATTTCTGGCGAAGGTGCAAATTCCTAGCTCAAAATATGTAGGATTTTAAATTTAAATATGGTTATTTTATTTTTTAATGATCTTAAGGAGTATAAACTTGTAACTAGAAACCAAAATATACTTTATATAGAATACGCAGGCAACAACTTACGGTCAACATAATATAGTTTATATATCTCTTGCTTATAAATAAAGGATACGTTCCTCAAAATTAGGCATCACGTGAAAATCGATTTTATTAAGGTACAAAGGTAAATTCAATGACATGTACACATCATGCTCTAAAGTTGTTTTGTCCCGCAATTTGGTGTTCCAGCAATCAATCCATCTGGCTCCAGCATTTTCTTCGACTTGGAGCTTTAATAGCCTTTGTATACAGAAGTCAGACTACTCTGATACATGGTGAACTCCTTCTTAGCAGCTATCTTAGTAGTGAAAACAATTAGTAGATTGCAAAAGGCTAGAATCAAACCAGAGAAGGTATAAAGTAGATAACAAGAATGTACTAGTTACAAGTAAACTTATTCATTCATAGATTAACAAGTAACAAATTAAAGAGTGTGCATTAGCTGAATTTGTATCTCAAAGTCTAATAAACGATGTATCTTAGGGGCCATTTGGAACATGGGATTTCAACCCTGTAAACAAAAATGAGAATGAGGTCCTAATACATTTTTGTATTGAAATCTCATTTCCATCCTCGTTAACCGGATTGAAATCCCATGATCCATATGGGCACTTAGATCACACATAAAACAAATGAAAAAAACAAAACTAAGATAAATACTTCAGTAATAATTTGAGAGAAAAGTTGGAGTTGCGTAAAAATAAATCTCTACATTACCATTCTTCTTGATAGATGGAATAATGTGTTTACATATCACGACAACATTCATAGCCTTCCCAACGGCAGTTCTATTGGAATATTGCGCTGTGCAGGTTTCAAATTGCAAGTACCTTCATTGTACCTGATTTGTAAATGCAAATTTTAACTACAAAATCTTCAAATGAAATAATTGTATGCATAAACAAGAAGAGCATGAAAGCATATATAAAATTATTCAAGAACAAGAGAGATAAAGGTTTACTTTCTGGATCAGATTTATGAAAGTAGAAGAATATGGTTCCGTTATGTCTCCAATTTGATGTTATAACAACTCCTCTACTATGAGCTTACCTGCTTGCATAGTTGCATGTCAAAACATAAGTACAAAACCTGGGCCACAATCTGACTGAGTTTAAATTAACTAATGTACATTTCAGACCACTACTTTGCAATTATTTTACACAACATATATATGACTATATATACATAACTCATAATTGATTCGATCTTACCAGAATTCTCCACAAGAAAATTAAGTACTAAATCGATGGAAATATTTGCATCTCAGGAAATGAATTTACGTTTTGAGACCCTGGAACATATATATGATTTCACTATGATGATCTCCACAAAAAAAAGTTTCTTTCTTACTCAAATTCTATTAAATGTAGGAGTGCTTAGCAGCCCGAAATTTAACAAAAAAAAATGCATTTTCTTCATCGTACAAATCAAGCAACACGTAGTACTTATCAAGCACTTGCTTATCTTCTTTTATCATCCTTACCATATCATATTTCATCTACTTTGTCATACAAAACACCAGCGTCTTTTATGTACCGCCTTGAACACTACAAGTAGCAAGCTAAACTATATACATTAAAACCTCGATAAATGAATAATCACGATAAATTAATATTTTTCCTGAGTCCCAACATAACAGAAGACAATGTATGTTTAACCTCGATAAACGAATAAATAGCTCTGATTCTAGACGTATTCATTTATCGAGGTTCAACTGTACACTGTCTGACTTGTTCTAATCCTGTTATAAGACCTCTCGGGAGATTTATCGAACATATGGCATGCAGACTTGCGAGATAAAATTGTCTGTGAGCAAGCAGAGTTGAGAAGAGAAGAGAGCTCGTGGTGTAAAATAACAAGGATGTTTTTAATAGGTTTCGCCGGAATCGGAGAAAATTTGGCCGGAATTGAAGTTGTAGTTGGTGGTGCATTTAGAAACAAAGTTTCCCTCCAAATTTCACAACCAACTGTTTTATGATTATATAGTTAGTAACCAGGTTCAACACATACATAAATTAAAGAAATCATTAAATATATTCCTTTTTTAAAAAAAAAATATTACAATTACGTTATTTTTTTGAATTTTTTTGTAAAAATAAAGTTACAATTTTTATTTGATTTACTATCAAAAGGAGGTTTGAGTCTATAGAGACCACGGAGACTACTTGTGTTCTGTAACCAATATCTTGCATAAAAACATTACAAAACGTATTATTTTACGAATTATATTTTATAAAGATCATTATTTTATTCAAAATCTTGAAAATCATACATGTACTACATGTAGAACATTACAAAATGTTTTATGTTTTATTCTACGAAACATGTTTAGTTTGCAGAACATTTGTTCAAATTGCAAAACATACACATTATACTTATTAAACTTAAATGATCTTCAAAAATTTTAATAAATTAGTGATATTCGTAAAACATACTTCACAAAATAATATATTTAATACTCCCTCTGTCCCATTGAATTCTATACGTTACTTTTCGGCACGCTTTTCAATGCTCATTTAAAACATAATTCCACAATATATTTTTTTTTTAAAAAAATTCTGAAAAAAAGTTTCATGTTTAAACTTTTATTCAAAAAAAAAATTTGAAAAAAACATTACGGAACTATATTTTATAAAGGTCTCGAAATACGTGCAAACAGTGCATGTATAGAACTCCACGGGACGGAGGGAGTAGTGTTTTGATTGCAGAATATATGGTCTCCGATATCTCCACAGAACTTTCTCCAAAAGGTATTTAATATAACTTTTTAATGTCTTTTAGAAAATATTGCAGTTGTTTTTTTTGTTATGTTTGAAGTTGATTTTGGTCACAGAATCATATTATTGTAAAAAATTTAAATATTTGTGTTTCCGTAAAAAATATAACTGATAAACGTATTTTTGCAAACTATATTTTGTTTTCAACTTTAAACCGGAAATGTTATATCTTATTAGATAAACTCAAATTTGCTTGATCATAAGAAGTGATGAAGAAATAACTTTAGCCATGGACAAGTTTTGGATATACTCCTAGAAATATATTCCACAATGAAACATAAGAAGAACTTGCAAATTATTGGGTAGTGCTATCACATTCCATTTCTTCCTAATACTAAAACCTTCTTCTGGCTGATCAATTTCATTGGTTATGTTCTGTAATGTGCCAAAATAAACTTCTGTACCTCCTGACTCGGTATATCGCAACTTCTGAGGATCAGAAAAATCAAGGCCTTGTTCCTTGAGCAGTAGTTCTGGACAGCTGTTGGAAGTCTTGTCTGAGTACGAGAACCTCTAGTATGGTGGCCAGTTCCAGCACATATATAAACCTGGAAATGCAGGTCTACTG
This sequence comes from Apium graveolens, assembly GCF_009905375.1. Classification (NCBI taxonomy): domain Eukaryota; kingdom Viridiplantae; phylum Streptophyta; class Magnoliopsida; order Apiales; family Apiaceae; genus Apium; species Apium graveolens. The sequence goes on from NC_133655.1 coordinate 280,412,103, forward strand.
GTGTGGCTTCAATCCGCAACATTGTCAGATCCTGATTTAGAACTGGATGACTTCATTCACATGAAGCCCATGCAGCTCTATTAATCTCTCTTGTCCTCTTCCATTTCCTTGCGCCTCTGAGTTATGCGGATTCCTGCAATTTGAGAAGTAAATTGCACAGGACAAACAGAATCATTGCAAAGTTATACAGCCGGGGCCAAATGCAAAATCAATAAATCCCCCAAAGTATATAGTGCACTTGCAATGAATTCAATGCATTTACAGAGGCAAAGAAGGGAAGGGGATCGTGTCTGGAAAAAACTTGAAAATCATGATTCAATATAAAGGCCCTGTAAACATCAGAATTCACAAGTATGACAATATCCTGGATAATGATGATGGTTGTAGCCATGGAGTGCTTCTTAATGATATAGATCACAAATATTCGCAGGTATGACAGCATCCCAAATAATGAGGATTTTTGCAGTGATGGAGTGCTTCTGAATGATTTAGGCCACAAATATTCAGTCATTGCGAAATCCTGTATAGAAAGATAAGCACCCCAAAATGTAAGACAAACAAAATTATCAAGAGGTGCCCAAGCAAGCACTTTCCTGACCCTTCAACAAATGTGAGTTGAAAAATGCATCTAGAACAGAAATTAAACACAATCTGCTGCTGATAAATGGATTCTTGAGCCAAGCATGAGTTGCCTTCATTTGCATGCTGTGAAGTGGTCCTTTTAAGCTTAATTCTTTATTCTTACTAATTATGCCAGTCGCGCCTAGTTATAATACAATTAATAGAGTGGTGATTAGATACTACATGGAAATTTGCAATTTGTAAGGGGCCAATACAAGTGTTTAATATAATAGAAACAGTGCAAATGTTTTTTTTTGTCTGGAAACAGTGCAAATGTTTTAACTTTGCACGGACGGGAAAACAAAGGAATTAAATATCACCGTGGTCATGAGGCAGTTTCTTGATTCTGATTTTGGTGAGCAGGCACCACTCTGGTAGTGAAAATGACACGCCGATAGTTTTGAAATATTGACCTGACGGACGGGAATTGTTTTACAATGGCGTGAATCAACATCAACACAGCTGGACTTGGACAAACACAAATGCGGGATGGTACAAACTCAAGATATCGGCATACCTCCAGCTGAGTAAGCATCTCATTGGTCAGGTTCAAGTCACCACCAATTAACATGTACGGCCAAAATCTGAAGATGATTAAAATCTGATCTATCTAGCATCAAACATGTTAGAATTCCCAGTAAAGAAAGAACCCTTCCTAACAGCGTACAAAAGAATATCTTTCCTCATAATTTGCTTATCCCAACTCCCTAGGTTTAGAATGCAATTTAAGATAACCGGGCAAGAGCGGATGTTCAACATATGGTACAATAGAAAATTCTTTTCCAGGCAAAGCTACCACCATCAATTCGATAAGAAGACAGTTCCTGCTGTTCCTTCACCATCAAAGCATTCGCTTGTGAAGCAGGAAACCTTGACATTTCATTGCGATCGACTACTGACAAGATTGAGAAGGGAAGGACAATAAATAATGGGACCTCACCCTTATCAATTACCTTAAAGTCAGGAGTGATATCTCCAGGGAGTTGGCAGTGCCTGTATTGATTCATTAGAGTTATCTGAAATAGATGACCCTGATCTATCTAAAACTGTTTTTCCTAGTGATTTGTTGCCACATCTGCTCCAGTAGTGGTTCCTGGGGATATTTAAGAGCAGAGTAGAAAAAATTAACAGCGTCAGGATTCAAAGCTGTTAACTTAGAAGAAATACTTGGTTTTCTGTCAACAGTCAGAGTCCGTTTATTGTACAGGCTCATTACTTCCCTTCATATTTAAACAAAATTTCTGTTACATGCACAAAGCCAAATGAATCTGAAAAAATCTGCTGCTGTGGCGGATGTCACCCAAATCCTGCAGTAGAAAGCAAATATATGGGAAGATGGTTAGTCCAATATACTTAAAGGTCTATTAGATTGTCGTAATGCACCTGAACGTAACTCTCATGTTAGAATTTTATGACACGTCGTATTTGGACAGTCACAAGTTTTACACAGTAAAAATGAAATTTCAACAAAAACTTGACATAAGTTACAGACTAAGGTGGTCCTACATTACAAAGTGGCACAGGCGATGCAGTTTCTTAAGTCAGGACATAACCTGAAATATGCAAAGTGTTACAAAAAGCACAAAAGACTCGGCTGATAGGCAAATACCTAATTATGACAAAAACAATTACGAGAGTACAGCCCTCCAATACGACAAACAATTGAGCGAAATTTGTCCAATTCTCGGACGTAAGAATCCTTTTGTCACATACTTTCGTGTGCATAAAAGCACGTGACTTGACTGTTATACATACCAAATTTGTCTCCATGTTAGATTTTCATCGCACGTCATATCTACAAAAAAGGAAAGCCTACCAAATTGTTCCAATGCACCTAAACTGGGATTTACATGTTACAATGTCATCACTCATCAAATCTGGAAAGTCACGAGGTTCACACACGAATACTAAAGCTAAACGCTTCACCAATAAAACTCCGAACAAGCTGGACTTGTACTACATCACAAAACATCATACGCAATGCAATCATTTATAAGTCGACATAATCTAAACACAGCAAATTTACCTCAACTAGCATAAAACGCTCAACTGATAAGCCAATGGCAAGTTAAGAAGAGAACAGCCATATGGCCCTCTACTACGTCTAGCAATAAAGACAGAAAATGTCCAAAGTAATCCAAATGCTTTCGTGACCATGAATTACGTGACTTGAATGTTCACACATAACAATGAATCCATCATACCAAATTCACTTCCACTTTAAGATTCTAAGTATCTCCGTAAATTCCTTATATCTACAAAATTACAGAATCTAATGACTTCAGTTTTGACAACATTCTACAAGTCATAAAACAAAGCAATTCTGAGCTTTATGAACTAGTATATCAAATATAGACAAGAACATTTAAATATAACATTTTAGCTGCTTAGTTAAAGTAAATACTTAAAACAATACTGGCCTAAAAAATTAGTTTAACAAGAAAAGCACACAAAATTTAAGTAAAATTTTAAAGTTTTTCTTGCCCCAATTCAAGTAATTAAGAAACTCAACAACATATTATAACCCAAAATGTGAAACTTTAATCAGAAATTAAAATAAAGACAGCAAACTAAAAGCCATATGATATGATTACAGCAAAAAGTTTGTAGCTTTATACCTTAATGAAGCTCTGGGGTTGAGAAAACCATCACTGGATGAAGATGGGGGTGAAGCAGGAAGTAAACACACACAAAATTAGCAGTAATTTGGTGAAAAAGAGGACATGATATTTATTTTTTTTAAAAACTATTCTTAAAATTTAAATTTATAACAATTTTTTCGAAGATGGATAGAAAGATTACGAAAAAATTAGTAAGTATGATATATTACATGAAAATTAATTTTATATAAGATGCAATTTTTAATTAAAATAACATACAAAATATTGAAAAAAAACTCAAAATATATCATTTTTGGAGTTTAACTGATTAAAATATCAATTGGCAGGACTATCCATCCAAAATACCCACAAAATATGTATTTCACGAATGTGTATTTATCTTTTAAAATGTTGACATAGGATGCGCAGGCATAATATGCATGCGTATTGCCTTCAAGATTTTAATTCTATGCACATGACTAACATGTGTATAAATAAAAAAAATAAAAAAGAAAGACACATCTAGACATGTGTGCTCTTTGCTAAAATTTAAAATCAAATATGCATCTTTCAGAGCCGTGTTTCGTAAGTATTTTGGACGGACACTCCCGCCAATCAATATTTTGAGCATTTGTCTCCCAAATGGTGCATATACGCATCTTCCAGAGCCGTGTTTCGTGACGAACACTCCCACCCATCAGTATTTTGAGTATTTGTCCCCCAAATGGTGCGTCAAAATACATACCATTTGGGGGACAAATACCCAAATGCAGATTGGCGATACGTTCCGTCCAAAATAACCATACAAAACGCATGTAGGAGATGCGTATCCACATTTTCAAAATTTTAAAAAGAACACGCATACTAGCGTGTTCACTTTTGGATTTTATAAAATATGCATCACAAGGATGCGTATTCTTTTATGACTAAAAGATACATGCGTGTACTTTATAAAATTTTAAAAAGATGAATATGCATGTCTTAAATGCGCATTTTGTGAATATTTTGGGCGGAACGTATCATCAATCAACATTTTGGGCAGTTGAAACAGAAAAGTAGTGTATTTTACACATTTCCCACCAAAATCCTGGCCTTTATATACATATTATAGCTTATATAAAATACAATATTAAAATAAAAATATTTTACATGGATAAAAATATTAAAACTTTGTACACCATTTTTTATAATATTTTCATCCATACGATTAAATTTTGAGAAAATTGTTGAAAACATGATCTTGAGACGGTAAGATAAGAAATTTTCTACCCCGCTAGGTAGAGTATTTTTACCCTTAAAATTTACTCTTTTGAGTAATTGATAAAATAAAAAATTACTGTTTTCCTTTTGCAAATATGTAGTTTTTTTAAAAGGTTTATTTATACATACTAAAAGATTATAAATTTCATGTAGAGATTTCAGACAGATAAGTCGGATATCCGTAATTGCAATTGTCGAATTAAAATACCGATAATATCCGCTTTATTTTCGAATACATATAATATTCCCTTTTTTCGGATACGAATACGGATATTAGATTTTTTGGATCTTTTTGATGGCCCTTCCATATTGATGATGATTTTTTAGAACATTTTTTTACGATTAACCTCAAATAATATTTTATATAAGTATAAAGTATTTGTACAATTATATAAAATTTAAAAATATATATTATTTAATACATATAAACACACTATAATCTAATAAACAAAATTTAAGTTATATATAATTACATAATTTATATAATTTAAATATCATTTATATATTTAATTTCGGAAACGAATATATAATATTCAGATACAAATAATTTTTATTTTTTTGATACGAATGCGAATTTTTCAGACAAATATTAATTTTTTTGAATTTTTCATGACACCCCTAATTTCATGTGCATCAAAAATTGAAGCAATAGATGACATACTCAACGGACACGACGCGTCATCCTGAGAATTACTCAAAAAAGTTTATAGTATATATTATTTTTTTTATTGTAGGGAACCGTAGTCGCTACTATTTGTTTGTAACAATCAAAATATTAGTTACAAAAAATAGTATAATTAATTAGAATGAAGGACAAAAAATAGTAAATGCAACAATCAAAATTTGCAATATTTCAGTATTTATATAGTTGTATAATAAGTTACACTAACTTATACTTTTAAACGGATAACTTTTTAATATTTATTATATAAGATTTGTTTTTTTAACATATAATTTTTCATTAAAAAATTAAATTTGTAGATAAAGTTAAAAAACCATTTTTACTATTAGCCTAAAAAGTGACCTTTTTGTGGTGTTACTGTTACGGATGGTAAGATTTCTAGAATCGACAGGCATCACACTAAATTGACGTGAACAATTTTACCGGACTCGGTTTTTATGATTTTTTTGCTATGATTTCATTTTATTTTCAAAAACCAATTAAAGTGAGGTTCTAATTCGATTTTTTGGCCGATCGGAACAAAACCGGTTCCAAATATCCAATTTCTATCAAAACTAAACTGAAATTTGACTAAATGTGACGTATTAAATTTATAATACTTATATTATACATTTATGTAATATATAATAACCGATCACTTAAAAACCTTTAAATAGTAGAGTAAGATTCGAATAATATCTTATATTTTTCAACACTTTCTCTCAAACTACTATTCAACAAACAACAATATAAACCCGTCAAACAGATAACATCATCCCACGACAACATTAACCACAAGTTATTGGGGTGAAAGGACTCGAACTCTATATTATTTCCTAACTGAATTTTGATACCATATTAACTAACCTGTAACTCTAAAACTTGAAGATATTATGAAAAAGTCGTTGTTAGGAGTTGTCACACATCATTTATGGGAGGGGCAAATTGCTAGAACATAAGCAACCAGTTAACTCCATGAGTATGAGACCTTCTTGGAAGTGACCCATAAACAAATCTGTGCGGACTCAACCTAAAACGAACAATATCATACTAATATGGAGTTAGACCTGCTTAACAAGCCCAACAAGTGATATAAGAGTTTCACGTTATAACAGTTCATAACGATCTCAGACGGACTCCCAAAATGGACCTACGAATAGGCAGTTGGGCTACCCGATATAGGCTCTAGGAAAAGGCAGGTGAGCCTTCCAGAATGGGTCTAGGGGAGTCAGAAGGATTTCAGTATGGGTTAAAGGGGAGTCAGATCACACAATCAGGTGGAAGATTCGACAGGTGTCAAGCCCGATATGTGAAGGGGGAGATTGTTAGGAGTTGTACAACATCATTTGTAGGAGGGCCAAATTTCTAGAATATAAGCGGTCTAGTTAACTTCATTAGTATGGGGTCTTTTGGGATATACTCAAAACAAATCCGTGCAAGCTCGATTCAAAGTAGACAATATCATATTAGTGTGAAGTTAAGGCTCGTTCGCTGCCAAAAGCCCCATGTGACTTTTATGTTATAATTATAACACCCCCGGCCACACGGTCAAATACCTCCCTTCTCACCAGTAAACTTGGGATCACGAGCGCTCAAATTTGGAGCACTAATATGCCTTCGTCTCATAATAAATTGCGACAATTGGGTGGCAGAGTCGAACCTAACTAATTTTTCAGCCTTAACTCTAATACCATGTTAAGTTCCCAAATTTTCTAAAATCTCATGGTATCATCATGAATGTTTACCCAGATCATATCTTATATCATTAACATTCCTCGTCACTCGAAAACCTATTTTTTGGGTTTAAAAAATGGATCAATATGTTGTTCATCATTTTTTGGGCCTACATTGCGATCCTTTTTCTCCAATTACTAGGTGAGGATTTCGTCTCAATTCCCCACCATAATATAATTCAGTCATAATATTTCAAATTAATGAGAATTTTGTGGGGTTAAAAGTACTCGAATTTAAGACCTCTCACAACTAGAACATTGATGCCATCTTGAGTAACTAATTTCTTTAAAATCATAAGTTAGTGGAGAAAAGCGCCAACATAATCTTATACTCTCGATATATATATATATATATATATATATATATATAAAAGTGAGAACTGATTATATGATATCTCAATTTAAGTAACTAATTTGAGAAACTAAATAAAGCTAGTTTGAATAAATTAAGAGCAGGTTAAATGCTTGACAAATAAGATCAATTGACTTTATTGAAACATACTTAAAATAAAAATTATAATCAATTAAAATGAGTAAATATAACTGATAAGTAACTAAATACTTCTGCTAATATTATTTTCAGTGTTAATCTTCTTAATCGAAGATTGTCATCTTTTTTTAAATGTATTATCTTTTCCCCTTTTTAACTATGAACCATGTAATTGCTAATTCAAATCATTCATATTATACATGCAATAATTTGGAAATATTTTAATTTCAAATAAAGGAGTTGTCAATTAATTTTTTTAGATATTTATTGGGTGAAAAACCAAAATACCTAGCATTTGGGGAGATTTATTCAAAATGCTGATTTGCGGGATGCGGACTTCCTTATTTAAAAATCTGTAAAGAACACGCATGTTGTACATGAGTGTCTTTTTTTTAACTTTTAGCAAATGCACATCATGAACATGCGTATTTTTACTAAATTCAAAAAAAACACGCATGCTTAGTATGCGTGTTCTTTACAAATTTTAAAAAGACTGAATATGCGTGCTAAAAATATGTAATCCGTGAGCATTTAGGGCGTAATCTCGCGCATACACTCATTTTAGGCACTTAAAACTGGAAAATAGTGTATTTTGGATATTTTTTATATTTGTTTTGATTGATATATTTTTTTAAGTGTTGGCTAAGACCAGAATTGAAAATCCGCAATTCAGTTTGGTTTCCGAACTATGAAGTTTAATTATTTTGGTTCAAATTGGCTATAAATATTATATTTTCAAGTTTTTTTTTGCGATTTTACTATATTCTAAAAATATTTGTAGAAATACGATATAACCAAAATCAATCAAATAATTAACTAGTTGTATCAAGTGTTTAGATTAAATTCGATGTTGCGTTTAGTTGAATGGAGTTACAAAAACCTATCACGATTGTATGTAGTTGAATCGAATTGCATAAAAAATAATTTTTTATAATTTTTCTTTAAAAAAATATATTTTTATAAAAAAAATTAAAAATTGATATAATATTAAATTTTGTTTTTTTTGCGGGAGATTTTAAATTTTGTTAACAACAATTGGACCGACCGTTTTTCATGTCGTGCTCGGCCTACGGTGAAAATCGGAAACAGAAAGCACGTTGCTATTTAGAGCAATCGATTGACCCACACGTACGTAAGGATGCGCGTGATCTGACATAGACAAAAGCATATTTGCTTTCACAACCCGCAATAGTACATGATAGCCAGCTAGCTGGATGATGGGATGACTAGATCGCTCTATTCGGGTGGGTCATGGACCATCTGTCCGGTTCAGATAATCCATTTTATTAAATCTCTTTTGTTATTCTGAAAATGACTTTTCAACACAATATGTATAACCAGATTTCATGTTCAATATTCATGTGACGATGTTACAACATGTAGCTAAAATTTAAGATCGAGGGGAATAGGTTGTTGGGGGAATTTTAGGAACTTATGTGCAACTAATGAAACATTTGTCTATAGAATAAATTAATGCTTTTCGGAACCGTCTCGAGTCTCGATTTTTAATTTTTAAAGAATGGATAATTGAAAAAATTAATTTTTTACGGACATATTTTTTATATACATAAAAAAGTAAAATAAATTAAAATATAGGAACAAAATAAATTTTAAGGTCACATATAAAATATCTAGCTCATAAATACTATCAACATATTGTTTTTTTAAACTTTTTTTTAATTTTTTTTATCGTATATAACCTTCAGCCGCTACTTTTCGGGTGCGTACTGGTAAACCCTACGGCCTTACACAATAACCTGCAAATCAAGTGAATCAAAATAAACTGCATTTAAGCGACATACTCTGGTTTATGAGATATAATCATAAATTCTCCTTCCGTGGGATTCGAACCTGACCAAAACACTTTTTTAAATTACCGTTGAGCACAAAAAAATAATTCGCTTAGGGTTTGATATACGGTCGGTCTTGATACTTTTATGAATATTATTCAATTTATATGTATAATCTCACGCATCTAATTTTTAAAAAAAATAGCATTTAGATGTACTAAATAAATAAAAATCAAGAAAATAATTATTGAAAATTAGTATAAATGATTTTTTGGTTTTGTTAAAAACACCAACTCACAGTTAATATTTTACTAGTATATAACCCGTGCGATGCATATTTATTTTAATCATATTGTAAATTATAATTTTAATATGTTGCTGATGAGATTCGAACTCTATACTCTCTTATATATTGTAAATTACAATTTTAATATGTTACTGATGAAATTCAAATCTTATACCTCTTATTAAGGCTTTAATTCGGGCTGAGCAAGCCAAATTTCGAGCCGGGCGTAATTCGAGCCGAGATTAATCAAGTCGAGCCGAGCCGGCTCGTTTAGTCAAACGAGTCTAAACCTCTGCCCGAACTCGACTCGTTTTATTGCCGGCTCGTTTAGCTAAACGAGCCGGTTTTAACGAGTCGGACGAGCCGACTCGTTTAATTTTACACTTAATCGAGTCTAATCATCTACCCGAACTCGACTCGTTTAATTTCACGAGTCGAACCGAGCCGACTCGAATAATTAAACGAGTAGTAACCTCTGCCCGAACTCGACTCGTTTAACTAAACGAGCCGAGTCGAGCCCAATTCAACTAGTTCGAGCCGGGTAAACTCGCGAGCCGCCCGACTCGAATGACAGCCCTACCCCTTATACTCCCTCCGTCCCTCGTTATTTATATTGGGGAACATAAGTTAATCAAGTTTTTTAAGAATCTAATAAAGTATGATCCACTATATTATTTAATTTTTTTCTTCTAAATGACAATAAAATGTTTCATTTTTTTTATGAAAAATAAAAAATTGTAAAAAAGTGAGTGAGACGGAGAAAACAATTTGTAAGGTTATATCTTAAGGATCTTATCAATCTGATATGAAATATCTAACGGTTTAAAATTAGAATTGAATAACCAGTCCGACTATTAACAAAACTTTCATTGTTTCGTATTTAGTATAATTGTATCGATCCACGGTTATTTTAATCACATTATAAATTATAATTCTAATATGTTGCTAATAAGATTCAAACATTATATTCCCTTATATATATTATAAATTATAATTTAATATATTTTTGATGTAATTCAAATTTTAATAGTTTTATTATTTTTCATATAATAAATCTGATCGCAATTTTTTTTATCAGGACTCCATCGCAATTTATTGTTGCATGAAAAACACACTTTTAGTTTATACAACTGTACCCTGGGACCTGAAATAAAAAGTTGGTTAATATATAGTAATCAATTAATTATCTGATATACTATGTAGTATATTTTCACTTTCCATCTTCATGCGATGCGAACTACAGTCCAAAATGTCAAGGTATACTAGTTTGTCTGTGTAATCATTTCTTGTGGGCTTAGATCACTTTCACTAATTAAATTCTTAAAACTGATTATTAAGCTAAGTAATCAAGTGACACACAACCCAAATTGAATGATTGCCCAATTTTCATACCAAAACATACTTATCAAATAATTAGCAAACTTATTAGTCTAATTACTCAATTGAACTTAATTGTAATAATACGTACCGATTCGTGTTGCTTCATGTACAAATTATTAAAAACTTGTGTCAAAATAATAATTATGCTTCTAAAGACAATTAATCATGCACGTTCATGAGATAACTATGAAACTGAAATTTAATTACTTTAATTATTGACTGGTCAATATAATTTAATAATACATAAAATTGTGTTAGTTCATCACGCAAATTTACTTGGCAGAATCCTAGTCAAAATGTGGCAATATATTGTAAATATAAAATTTAAACATTAATAGTTCAAGAAAAATGTTAGAATTCTCCAGTATGTTCACAAAATTGTTTTAAAATGATGTCTTGTTACATAATTACATAAATTGATTAACTCGAGCGTATATTCATATACACCCCATTAATTAAAACATAACCCTCTATAATTTGAAAGTTTTCTTGAACTATATTTTATAATCACTTATATTGATACAAATGAAATGACTAAGTCAATTTTTTTTGTAAAGGAATAGATGTGATAATATTTAAATTAATAATATTGAAGGTATCAGTTGATATACGAAATAGATTTCAAATTTATTTATCATGCACTGATTGATTATAAATTAACTATTAATAATGAACATTATGCAATCACTTAAATTCCACCAATAACATTTCTCAAATTATCAACTCACTAATGATACATTATTTGTACCCAACTTGATACTCCCTCACCGTTAGGGCTGAGCAAAAACTAGCCAAACCGACCGAAACCGCCCAGTTCAAACCGACCAAACCGAATTTTACGGTTTACTAACGGTTCGGTTTGGTTACGGATTGACATTTAAAAACCGAATTTTTTCGGTTTGGTTTCGGTTTTTACCTCCAAATCGACCGATATAACCGAATCGAACCGAATATTTAAATCAAAACATTAATATACATATATTAGTAAAGTGCAATTAATAATAAAATTATAATGTACAACATATGTGTAAACTAAAATATATAAAAGAACTAATCATAATATATTTTATTCTAAGATATAAATATTTATGTATGTGTTATGTTTTCACTATTTTTATTTTTATTCAATAAAAGCATAAGAATTGATTGCATTTTTTTCGTCTTCATACTTTTTTATTTTTCAAAAGTCATTATTTTTATATATTCTTTTTGAATATGATTATAATAGAAAATATAATTCTATAATATGATACAAAATTTCGATTCTTATTTACAAGTTCAAGTTTAATTTAATTTCTAACTTTGTTTTATATGAAAAACGGTTTAAATCGAAACCAAATCGAACCGTTTTAAACAAATTGGTTTGATTTGGTTTTTTCACATAACGGTTTGGTTTCAGATTGGATTTTAGGGAAACCGCTAATTTCGGTATTGGTTCAGTTTGGACCCCCCAAACCGACCGATGCTCACCCCTACCCTCCGTCCCTTTTTAGTTGTCACGTTTGACTTTGACGCAGACAAATTGACTAAAATTTGATCGAAATTTATTAATATTTTATAATTAAAAAAAATAAAAAAATTACATCACCGGAAAGTAGTTTTAATCTACTTTAATATATAACTTTTGGTTTTTTAAAATAATATAAGAATAATATTTAATCTTTGGTAAAAAATTGGTCAATTTAATTTCTATATAAAAAAATGTGACAACTAAAAAGTAATGGAGGAAGTAACTTGAAAACTACTTTATTCAATTCTACATTTTTAAAAAATAAAATAAAAAGGTAATGAACCGCATGCATAATCCGATTGTAAAAATCAAAAATTTATAACATCCGATTGTATTATTCATATCTTCATATACACATTCGTAACATCCGAATATTTTTCTTAGTAACAGGTCAAATTTAATAAGATCGATTTTCGATTTTCAGTTTTCGAACATGTAACAGATTTTGACGCACTTTAATACACACACAGAGTCGCATTGACTTTTAGAATGGAGAATCAGCACAGTAAAAATTATGACTAGGACGACAGTTACTGCGGCAATCATTGTGGCACAGAGAAAAGAAAAGATATAAAGAGTAGATACAACAAGAGAATGAATGAGAAAGAAAGAATAAGGGATAGACATAAACAAAACGTACGAGCCCAAACTTGCTAAATATAAATACACATACAGATAATTTGTGGCTTGCTAGAAATTTCTCAATCTCGTCAGTTACAAAACCTTTCTCACAAACTGCCAAACCGCTCTGCGGCTGTGAGATGTATATGATCTCTTATCTCCTTCTCATTTGTACTGAGTTTGTTGAGTCCGAAAGCAGCAAAGAAGGCGAGAAGGAGCGTTAATTTTAGAGCTAGTTCTCGTTTTCGAAGTTTCGTAGATTAATTAGTTCAATTTTGGTTAGTAATCGTGTTTGTTATATGATTTGTTTTACTTCAATTTGATTCAATTTAGGATTTTGTATCGATTAATTTGATTCAATTTATAATTTCATATAAGTCGATACACCAATTGTGTATCGACTTATATGAATTGTAATTAGATTTAGTGTTATATACTTACTTTTTGTGTTTGTTTTATGTGAATATAGATTTGTTAGAACAGCAATGGCGGAGACTGTGTATGAGGAGAAAGCGCCGGCGAGTCCAGGAAAGGCTCGATTACCGGAAGATTATGTTACGGTGACGGCAGAGGATAAGAAAGTGAGCGTCGGTACTCCACCGGCGGAAGTGGAGGTAGTCAAGTGTGACTGCTGCAAGTTAACGGAGGAGTGTACGATCGCGTACATCGCACGTGTTCGGGAGAGGCATCAGGGGCGCTGGATCTGCGGGCTCTGTGCAGAGGCTGTTAAGGACGAAATTGATAGGTCCGGATTGAGGATCACCAAGGAGGAGGCGCTGGAGCGTCACGCCAGCTTCTGCGAGGAGTTCAGATCTCCTCCCGAGAAGCCGACGGAGGAGCTGATCTCCGCGGTGAAGCAGCTGCTGATAAGGAGCTTGGAGTCGCCCACTAGTGTTCGGTCCAATCCGAGTAGTCCGAGGGTGAAGGACGGGTCGGATATTACTCGGATTGTGTTTGGGCGGTCGCAGAGCTGTTTCCCTAGCATGGATGGGTAACCGAACCAAACCAAAAATACTCGGTATATACTGATAACCTGAAGGCAATGCTCCAATTGAAGGCCGATGCTCCAGAGTCCAGCCAGAATAAAACGAATTAGTAAATAAATAAATTAGTTAAATCAGGAAAATAAGAAAAGATACTGTTTCAAAAGAAGTGAAGATGCAAAGGCTAATATATTAGCTAGCATCAGATCTTATTGATTCAGTGTGTTGGGTTAGTTTATTTTTATCAGAACTTTGTTATTGTGTTGTTTCTATTGTTGTGTTGTTTCTATTGTTTAGTATAATAATCTGCTGTTGATCATTTTATCTGTTTTGAATTGAATAAGTTTGACCATGTTATGGGGGCTGAATAAATTAGTTAAGTGTAGTGTTGATGATACTTTGTTGTTTGTTTTATTAGTTCAGTACAATTGGCTTATAGTGAAACATATGTTGGGGGACCAAGTGAACTGTTTAATGTTTGTACAGATTTGTTGTGTAGTTGCCTTGCTCAACTAATATGTCAAGGGAGCTCCAGCCTCCAAGCTCTCATGTTCACACATTCAAGGATCACACCTAGCAATTTCATGGAATGTAGTTGAAAAAACTATATATTTTGCATAATTTGCAAATGGTATTTGTATGTAAATTTTTGGTACATGATATCTCTGAAAAAGTAATATATCATCTTGTCTATTTTTTTGGACCTTCCGATACTTCTGTACGTTTAATTACATTTTATCTCGTCTCAACTCTGTCAAATTATTTCGCAATTGTTTAACTTTACTGAATCTTTCCGTATATATATAATATATTAGCTTGTACATTTTTTTATTTATATCGTAAATGATACTCCCTCTCTGTCGCAACTTTTATGCACAAATCTCAAGATACATTGAACGCATAGTAAAAATAATAATTTTTAATTTTTTTTGTAAATAAAAATTTAAGTTATAAATTTTTATTAAAAAAGTTAAATTTAAAAATTATTATTTTAACTATCCGGAAAGCACTTAGAAATGAGTGTAAAAATGTCAAAAGACTATTAAAAAAAATAGAGGGAGTAATTATATAAGATAACTTGTATTTTGGTACAATTCACGTATGCTTATCAATTACCTTCATTTTTCCGTAAATGTCAATTGTATCCTGACATTCGGTACGTATAATTTTAGGACAAAAGTTACGTTAGTCCTAGTTTGAATCGTTCACAAATGCCAATTATCCAATTTTCTGTACATACTATTTTTTGGAAATGAAGTAATGCTAATGCAACAATGGATTTATATGTCTCATTAGATGCAGATTTGGTACCATCATTAGACAATGAAAAGAAAGGTGCAATTATGCAGAGTGCTGCTTGGTCAGAGTCCCTGCAAATTTGAGTATCATCCCTGCAAATTTGAATATCAAGAGGGTGATCAAGAGGGTGATGATCTTTGTTTTACCGGAAAATTAAATGGTGAAAGACACATAGTTGCATCTGTAGTGTTATTAGACCTGCAATATAATATTAATTTTTTTATGGGGTTACGCAAATAGAGTGAACAAACTATATTTGGATACTTTTTCTTGATGTGTATACTGTATATAGGCTTAACCTGGAAGGCCTCCGACCCATAATATGTAACTGCTTATGGGATAAATCACGAGGAAAATATAATTGGGTTCAAGAATGTTTAGATCGTGGATTGGCTACACGACAGTGGTTGGATTTATTTCCATCACCAGAAGTCAGAGTATTAGAAGTTGCTATGTCCGACCACTTACCCCTTCACTTGCAATTAAACAAACAAATATACAGGAGAAAAGATAGGCGTTTCAGATTTGAGAATATTTGGCTCAGAAAAAGTGAGTGTGAGAACGTGGTTAAGCAGGGATGGAATGATACGGAAGGTTTGGACATTATTGAGAAAATCAATTATTGTAGTCTGAAACTACAAGAATGGGGAGGGGGAATAAGTAATGATTTTAAGCAGCAGGCTAGAGATCTTAGAGATCGGCTAAGGAAATTGAGGTCACGTCGAGATTCAAATGGAATTCAGTTATACAATGAGGTGCGATGGTATTTAAATTTATTAGAAAAGCAAGAGATTTTTTGGAAGCAGCGAGCAAAAAGCTTCTGGCTTCAAGAAGGAGACCGTAACACACGTTTCTTCCACAGATATGCCTCGACAAGAAAAAAACGAATGTGTTACAGAGAATAAAAAATATGGAGGGTGCATGGAGGGAGAGTACAGAAGAAATTCAAGTGGTTATTGAAGACTACTTCACAGAATTATTCTCATCTTCGGTGTTAAATGGTAAGCTGTCAGAAAGAGAGGAAATTAAAAAAATCTCAGATGAGGATAACATGGAGCATATGGCTGAGGTCACGATCGAAGAGGTAAAAGCTGCTGTCTTCTCTATGCATCCGGATAAATCTCCTGGTCCGGATGGATTAAATCCGGTGTTCTTTCAATCATTTTGGACAGTGGTAGGCCCGGACGTAGTCAAATTTTGCCGGAATTACATGAGTACTGGTATCCTTCCTGATGGAATTAACATTGGTCTGCCTGATTCCAAAGGTGAAAGTTCCTCAGACTATGGCGGATATTCGTCCAATTTCACTTTGTAATGTACTGGTTAGAATCCTTTCTAAAGTCATGACAAATAGACTTAAACCCTACCTCAACAAGATTATATCGGACACCCAAAGTGCCTTCATCGAGGGTCGATTGTTGACAGACAATGCTATGGTGGCGTTTGAAATAAACCGCTATATGCGAAGAAAGAAGCAAGGAAAACATGGTGTTGCAGGGTTGAAGATAGACATATCAAAGGCCTATGATAGATTGGAATGTGATTTTATTCAAAATATGATGATGAGGTTCGGATTTTATGAGGTGTGGATTGACAGACTTATGACTTTTATTCGTTCAGTTTCATACAGCTTCCTTCACAATGACGATGAAATTGGCCTAGTTAAACCTCAACGCGGAGTAAGGCAAGGGGATCTGATATCACCATATATATATAATGTGTGCAGAGGGATTTAATGCCATGATTCGAAGAAATGAAGCAACAGGAATTTTACACGGTGTTAGAGTGGCAGCTGGTGCACCAACCATTTCATATTTATTATTCGATGACGACTGCTATCTATTCTTTCGAGCCACAGAAACGGAGGCAGAGGTGTTGAAAAGAATTTTGAAGAGATATGAGGCTATATCGGGACAAGTTGTTAATTTCAATAAGTCGACGATATCCTTTTCTCCAAATACAGCAGAACAAGTGAGGCGAGAAATCTGCGATAAACTGGAAGTAAAAGAAGTTAAGACACCAGGGAAGTACTTGGGGATACCGATGCACATAGGTCGTAATAAAGTTACAGAGTTTGCTTTTTTACTTGAACGAGTGGAGCAAAAACTTCAGGGCTGGAGTAACCAAACGCTCTCAAAAGCAGGAAAAATTACGTTACTTAAGACATCAGCTCAAACAGTCCCAAACTTTTGGATGAATTTGATGCTGATACCCAAAGAAATATGTGACAAAATTGAAAAACGCATGAATGCATTCTGGTGGCATAGTGACAGTACAGGTGGTGGAATAAAATGGATGTCGTGGGATCGTTTGTGTAGTGCTAAGGAGGAGGGAGGTCTGGGATTCAAAAAATTGAAAGAATTTAATGTGGCAATGTTGGCAAAACAAGCATGGAGGTTGGTAAATAATGTTAATCCCATGGTGACAAAGTTTATGCAAGCTCGTTACTTCCCCGACACTGATTTTTTGAATGCATCACTTGGAAATAATCCCAGTTACCTATGGCGTAGTATACTTGCGGCTCATGATATTATTAAACAATGAGGTAGAAAGCGTATTGGTAATGGTGCTAACACTATGATGTGGAAATAACCATGGTTACCCGGCTTGGAGAATGGTTATTTAACATCAGAAATTCCTACGGGGTTGGAGGATGCAACAGTGCAGAGGTTGTTTGAGATCGATCAGAAAAAGTGGGATGAGGAGGTATTAGCGGACCTGTGTAACGAAAGAGACATGAATCTTATTCGTCAAATTCCTATACCAATGCGTAATAGAGAAGATGACTGGTATTGGAGTTTAGATGATAAAGGTGAATTTTCAGTCCGTAGTTGTTACAGGAGAATACATGGAGAAGCTGAATGTGTGGATAGAAATTACTGGAAGAAGATATGGAGGCTACAATTACCTGGGAAAATACTTAATTTTATTTGGCGTGCATGTCGAAAGGTGTTACCAACTGCAGCTAATTTACGTAGTAAACAGGTACATATTTCAGACACTTGTTCTTGGTGCCATACTAGTATCGAAGACGATATGCATATATTATTTCAATGTAGTTTTGCGCAAGAAGTCTGGAGTGTAATGGGATTACAGCAGTTGGTTTGACCCAGACAATTGATACAGTTATGGAGGTTATAAAACGGATATGCCAAAATGGAACTAATGATCAATGTGTAATGGTGGTCCTGTTCTGTTGGTGCTTGTGGACAAGAAGAAACAAGTGGGTGTGGGAGAAAGTAAATATGTCAGTATTCGGTGTTAAATCAATGACGTTGCAGCTTCTTGCAGAATGGAAACGAGCAAATGAGAGGCAGAGGAATAGCAGAGATACAGTAAAGCAGCAGCATCAAGGGTGGTGTAAACCGCCAGAAGGTTGGGTTAAAATTAATACTGATGCGGCATGTCGAAGTAACTCAGAATACATCGGTGCTGGATGTGTGGTACGAGATGACAGAGGCCAGTTCCTTCGTGCCAGGGCCAACACAATTAGAAGATGTGGAAATGCTCGTGAAGCAGAGGCTCTTAGTTTGAAAGAGGCTCTCTCTTGGGTCAAAGAATGGAGAACAAGCAAGTGCGTTTTTGAGACCGATGCTAAGCTGCTAGTGGATGCATTTCAAAGGAGTAGAGGGAAAACTAGCTTTGATACTATGGTAGAAGATTGTCAAGAGATTCTTAAACACTTTCAGGAGGTGTTAATCGTTTTTGTGAATAGATCTGTGAATGTGCCAGCCCATTTAGTTGCACAGGCAGCATATTCTTCGTCAGGTCCTCAGAAGTGGTATCATAATCCCCCTGATTTTATCATTTGTAACCTTAATTTGGAGGAGTTTTAATATATGCAAGTACGATTTACTCAAAAAAATAATTAATATTCAATTGTACCATCAATATAATTAATATTTTTATTTGTAACTCCTTTTGTCATTAGTCTCTTCTATATATAATAGGAAAACTAGTTGATAATATTCATGAGATTAAAAAGTCTCATTAAAAAGATTAAACTATCCCTGTTTTTAATATTTATATAAAAAATGTGGTTTGTGGGAATCGAACTCAAGACATTTCATTCACCTATACAACCTCATACCACTACACCATATTGTCACATGTGCTTTTTATCATACACATAATATGTAAGTGTGCTAAATGAATATTTTATTTAACTTTAAAGATAGTTACTTGAATTTCACAAAAAAAGATAATTACTTGAATATTTGTACATTTAATTTTAAAAAATTGAATTCCAGATATAAAGTTAGGCATAGTACATAAATGGATTATTATCTTATTTATTAATCATTTTTTAGTTTGAAAATATATCTCATATATTTTTATTATAAAAAGTAATTAAAATATACATATATAATTTTAAAAAAAATATTGAAAATAGAATCGCTTATATATAAATAATCTATATTGGTATTACATATTTAGATAAGTTCGAATTATAATGAGTAAATACATTTTAGTTTATTTCGAATTTGAAATTAGAACTTGGCACATTTTTCAAAAAATACTCAAAATTTAACTACATGACCCGGCCGAAAAATATCGTCACATTGTACGTTTAGTAAATTTAAATTACAAGCTCGGCGATAATATCTTACCAATAATGTGATTTTTTTAATATCTTATGTTAATATAAATTAATGTGTTTGAGGTCTTTATATGATCAAGTCAATTGATTATTTATATTAAAATTACTAACTTCACTGGTAACGCATTATTATTTTTGAGATTTGTCCCGATTTTAAGAATATTCGAAATTTGATATGAGAATTCACGAGATTTGTTAAAACTACGATGATATATTAAATCGATTTATTTTTCATTTTTCACTTTAAAAAACTAGCTTTTTTAAAATGAATTTTTTTAGATAAGAAATATTCATCGATTAAGATAATATTGTACAAATATTTTGACTTATATTCCAAATATTCTGAATTATTCAAATAAAAGTTATATCTATACTATATTGTAGCATTTAATTCAATGCATTTTATATTACTTAAAGAAAATATATATTATTTAATAATTTGAAGATATTAACCAGTTCAACTGATATTTATAAAACTTTATCGAATTGAAAAATATTTAATTTTAGGAGAATTGTATATATTGTTACCAAATTATTATATGAAGAAATATTTAATATTTTTCATTAAAATCAACTTTAATATTAACAATAATGTAAATTTTACATTATTATATAGATTATGATTGCAAGTCATTTTGACTTCAGTTATGTATTTTTTTATCTTTTTAAATTGAGTAATTTAATTGTAAGTTAGTAGTGAACTCGGTAATAATATAGATCAGTACATATAGTTTATTTAAATAAAATTCAAAATTTTGATAAACTATGTATTCAAATATATGTTAATTTTTAACTTTTTATTTGTAAAAATACTAACGACATTCTACAGATTAAATTTAATCATTTCGTTTTAAACATACACTGACTACACTGTTTATATTTATTTATTAAATACGAATTATACAACACAAACAAGAATATATATATATATATATATATATATATATATATATTGCTTAATGAGCTATATTAGAAACGTTGTGTAATTTGGTAATATTTTGTATGAAAATAATACACATTGATAAACAATCAACTTGTATTTGATATACGTTAGATATTATACAACATTTACAAATAAGAAAATAACTAAGAGCAACTCCAACAACCTTCTTGATAGAAGCCTAGTAGGATACCACATGTTGTTTAATTGGTTGTCAAGTACTACTAAAGGCTGGCCACCTTCTGTACTAACTATGCAATATAACAAGTGTTCATGATCATAGTGATCTCTCAACAAATTCCTTTACTTCTATATGATTGATCAAATTATGGAAAATAAAACAGCTGAAAAAGGAGTAGTAAAGTTATGGTGGTATTCGGAATGGAAACACATTCGTGATACTAAGGTGGACGTGGTTATTAAAAAGGTTATAGAATGCTAACGGGCAACAGTATAACCAGTTTAATATTAGGAACGGAAGGTAGTAGCGATTACGAACTGGAAAAGAATGGGTATTCAGAAGCAAAAGCTCTAATGCTAGAAGCTATGATGAGAGTCTGTACAATAGACTTGAAAGAATTTGGAATGATCACTTAATGCGGATTGAGTTTTCTCACGATAATAGATCGTATGTCAGGTATCGAGATGTCGTCTTATGAGATTTTTTAGGGAAGACAATGTCGATCTCCCTTATGTTAGGATGAAGTTGTAGAGCGCAAGATGCTCGGACCCGCAGTAGTCCAAAGGACCAGGGATATAATAGATCTAATCAGAGGACGGCTGGTAGTAACCCAAGATGGACATAAGAAGTATGCTGATTTGACTCGAAAGGACAAAGAGTATGAAATAGGGGACCTAGTAATGTTATAGGTATCCCTTGGAAAGGATTGATGAGGTTCGAAAAGAAAGGAAAGCTAAGTCTACAATTTGTTGGACCCTTGGATATATTAAGACGTATTGCGAAGTTAGCATATGAGCTAGCCCTACCCCCGAACATGTAGCAAGTTCATAACGTGTTCCACATATCAATGTTAAGGAAGTGTAATTCGGATGCCAGACAAATAGGGACATATGAGCGCATAGACATGCAACCGGATGTAACCCATGTGGAGCAAACAGGAAAGGTTATAGAAAAAAAAAAGGGAACAAGTGCTTAGGAGAAGGGTTATCAAACTAGTCAGAGTTTGATGATAGAACCACAATGTGGGAAAATTTACTGGAAAGTTAGAAAGTGCAATGCTAAGAGAGTATCCCTATTCATTTTCTACCTGATTCCGGGATGGAATCCTTTTAAGGAGGGGAGACTGTAATAACCTCAATTTTTGGAATTTCTGAAACCCTTATGAATAGTGTTTTGCTGATTATGCTGAATAAGAAAACTTTCCATGCCACACTATGTAGGGGTTCTTCTTTTGTTAGTCTGAGATCTTATTAGTATTTTATATGGGATATAAGTGTATATAAAGATCGTCAGAATCCAAATTCGAACACTTTGATTTTTCCCGAAAATCTACCAGATACCGAAAGAATTGAGTATAAGGGAACATGATAAAAAGGATTTAAATTCAAGGATTATAAGAGAGGATCATAAAAGGAATATAATGTATTGAGAAAGGTTAAGGAAACCTAAGTAATAAGATCCCGGGTATAATCCCTCAAACGATAAACGAAAACGAAAGTTAAGCGAACCGTATAACAGATCAGCGGTCATTAGCGAAGTAATTAGAAGCTAATCAAAGAGGTTAGTGAGGATGATGTCATCAAACCAATAAGAAGAGGACAAGTGTGGGAGGATGACATAACAAGGTGACATAAGCATGACAAAAAGGAAGTGTGTTGTTGGTTGATTCTTGGTCATGCAAAAGTTACCAAGGTTAAAAGGTAATTAAGCAAAACAAAACAAAACAACCAAGCAAAACAAATCACAAAACACAAAGTTGACTTCATTATCCAACAAGAAGCTCTCGGCTTTTCTTCATTTTCAAGGAGAAAAAAATCAAAATCAAAATCCAAGATCCAAGCATTGTTAAATCATGAGGTAATTATCCAAGGTTCCTTATACATAGATATAGCTATCCCATGAATCTAAGCTTCAATTTCATTTACAATCTCTTCCTAAAAATCATGGAAGAAGAGGGTGAATAGTGTTTTTCAAGAACTTAAATTTTTGTTCTTGAGTTTTTGTTTAGATTAAGCTTGGATAAGGACTTTCAAGGGTGATTCCAAGCTAGTTAATTGATTCTCCACTCTCCAAGGAAGGTATAACCCCTCCAAACCCTAACTTTACTTTGAATATTAGGTTTAGTTTTGTTGTTATGATTCATGAGAAGCATGATTCTTATAGACTTAGAGTGTGGTTGGTTTTGTAATGAGTTGGAGTTGTAAATCTTGGATTATTGATTAATGAACTTAAGTATAGTTTTAATTCATGTTTGAGAATAATATAAATTGGAGAACTTGAGGTGTTGGGGCTGTTTTAGTATGGTATGGATGGATTTTGGTTGTATGAATGAATTGTGGTTGATTGGTGGTTGGTTTGGAGTAGAATAAAAATTGGTAATCGCGTAAACATAGCCGTCGTAATGTCCGATTTACTTTAGACTGTTTTTGTTCTTAACATCAGGACCCGAGAACTCACTGTTAGGTTTTGACCATTGCCATGATTAGATAGTTCATGTTACGAGCTTCGTTTTGATATGTGGTTCGTTTGAATCCGATATACGGTTTAGGAGAAACGACCGTTTTAAGTAACGATATTTCGCGAACGAACCATTACCCCTCGCCTTACTTTTAAACATAGGTTAAAGACCTTAAATGACTAATTGGAGTATGAAACATTTATGTGAAGTGTATTATGCAGTTGTTAAGGCACTCGTGAAAGAATCGCCTTAAAACCCTTAATGGTTAATTTATTAGAAATGGTGGAGCCGAGGGTACTCGAGCGACTTAAGTGAATCGTTAAGTGCAAAAGCGAACGTTGGGGTTCAATTGGTTAAAGTCTAGTTTCTTAAGCGACCGGGGTTTAATTCTGACTTATGTTGTTGTTCATAGGTTATCGGACCCACTCTAAGCTTAAGTCTACCCCGGAACACTCAGGCAAGTTTTCTACCCGTTATACTGTTGTGGTGATGTATATATGTATATGCATTATCTTGTGATAGATGCATGTTGGTTAATTAGAAAATTTTGCGATATATTGAAGTATGCTGAGATGGTATATATATGCATGTCTGTTTCGTAATCTGGTTATCTATCTGTTGATTTCAATGCTTATAAGTTGCATAATACATATGCTAGAGATAAGCAGTAGTTGCGTATACCCTTAGGATAGGGGACCCAAATGTGAACATTTTCTAAAACCGGGAGTCGATGTTCCCGAGTATATTATATTATATATATATATATATATATATATATATATATATATATATTGATATAGTTCAAAACCATTAATCGAATAAGGTTTATTCGATAGCTTTATTTATTTAATGAATATTACTTTGAATATTCATTCGAGGACTTATGACTCGGTTTATTTTATTTAATGAATATTACTTTGAATATTTATTCGAGGACTTATGACTCTGTTTATTCTATTTAATGAATATTATTTTGAATATTCATTCGAAGGCTTATGACTCCGTTTATTTTATTAATGAATATTATTTTGAATATTCATTCGAGGACTTATGACTCCGATTATTTACTAATTAATATTCTTTATTTTATTAAATAATAATGTGTCGATAATCAAACTCACTTTTGATTACTCAAATAAAGATATTACTTTCGTATAAGTATATCTTTGGTTATTTAATATTCATTTCAAGTATAAGTTTTACAACTTCTACTTCAATTATTTTTATAAAGATTATTCTTTATGGGAATATTATTTAAATAATATATTCAGATATTTTCTAATATATTGAGACTGATTTATTTCATTAAATCAACATTACTCCAAACATTCTTAAAAATGTTTTCGAGTCTTCAAAATGATTTTAAAAGTTAGAGCGGATCCCAAAACTCATTTTTATAGTTAAGATCTTCCTTTCGAAGGGGATTTAAATACTCGCTCAAAACTTGAGGGATCCGGCTTAGTGGTGTATTTTACATTCGCAACGAGGTTGCCGTGTTGATAAATGAATTGATTACTTACCCAACGTTCGAGAAGTAAGTCCATCTATTGAGTCGGCATAAGCAACATGGGCTCAGTGGGCGTCCATGAAAGTGTAAGTGACTCAGTGGGAGTCCATCAAATGCGTAAGTGGCTGAGTGGAAGTCCAGCATAAGGTCCTATTGCGGCCAGGGTGATGACCAGTGGGGAATTCGTCCATCTACTAGTAGAAAAGGTTACTTATTGGTATCTTTGCCTGATCAGCAAGATATCAGGTTTATGCCAAGGTTTTCTCCTTTCCAAATTCATTGGATATTGCAACTCTGTTTATAATTTTCATAACAGAGATTTTCAAGGAGTGTATAAAATGTATATATATAGGTGTATATATATATCGGGACTTAATGAAGTATCTCGTAACTTCATTATTTATAATGATATTTCAAGGATTGAATCTATTCAAGTCTTATCTTGTAGTCTCATCTGGGTGATGAACTTTTGAAACTGATTATAACTTGAACGGTGGTAGTTCAAGTAGTATTCGGATATAAGTATATTGGAGTATCTTGTAACTTCATCTTTTAAACTTATATCTAGTAAATGATTATCTTGTGCATGTCAAAGATTTTCGGAAAAACGTTGAGACAAGGTTAGATATATGAGATCACCTTGCAACGATATTTTATACAGTTATAAACGAGAACCCTGTGTATATTATACATGTCAGAGGATTTCAAAGATTGTGAAAAGTATATATGTATATATATACTGAATATTTTGCGACTTGGTCGCGTTAAGATATCAGCTTGGTTCATTTCTTCTTGACCAAGACTTTCATGTGTAATATTCAGTATATATATACATATATACTTTTCAAAGGACCCGCAGTAGTCCAAAGGACCAGGGATATAATAGATCTAATCAGAGGACGGCTGGTAGTAACCCAAGATGGACATAAGAAGTATGCTGATTTGACTTGAAAGGACAAAGAGTATGAAATAGGGGACCTAGTAATGTTATAGGTATCCCTTGGAAAGGATTGATGAGGTTTGGAAAGAAAGGAAAGCTAAGTCTACAATTTGTTGGACCCTTGGATATATTAAGACGTATTGGGAAGTTAGAATATGAGCTAGCCCTACCCCCGAACATGTAGCAAGTTCATAACGTGTTCCACATATCAATGTTAAGGAAGTGTAATTCGGATGCCAGACAAATAGGGGCATATGAGCGCATAGACATGCAACCAGACGTAACCCATGTGGAGCAAACAGGAAAGGTTATAGAAAAAAAAGGGAACAAGTGCTTAGGAGAAGGGTTATCAAACTAGTCAGAGTTTGATGATAGAACCACAATGTGGGAAAATTTACTGGATAGTTAGAAAGTGCAATGCTAAGAGAGTATCCCTATTCATTTTCTACCTGATTCCGGGACGGAATCCTTTTAAGGAGGGGAGACTGTAATAACCCCAATTTTTGGAATTTCTGAAACCCTTATAAATAGTGTTTTGCTGATTATGCTGAATAAGAAAACTTTCCATGCCACACTATGTAGGGGTTCTTCTTTTGTTATTCTGAGATCTTATTAGTACTTTATATGGGATATAAGTGTATGTAAAGATCGTCAGAATCCAAATTCGAACACTTTGATTTTTCCCGAAAATCTACCAGATACCGAAAGAATTGAGTATAAGGGAACATGATAAAAAGGATTTAAATTCAAGGATTATAAGAGAGGATCATAAAAGGAATATAATGTATTGAGAAAGGTTAAGGAACCTAAGTAATAAGATCCCGGGTATAATCCCTCAAACGATAAACGAAAATGAAAGTTAAGCGAACCGCATAACAGATCAGCGGTCATTAGCGAAGTAATTAGAAGCTAATCAAAGAGGTTAGTGAGGATGATGTCATCAAACCAATAAGAAGAGGACAAGTGTGGGAGGATGACATAACAAGGTGACATAAGCATGACGAAAAGGAAGTGTGTTGTTGGTTGATTCTTGGTCATGCAAAAGTTACCATGGTTAAAAGGTAATTAAGTAAAACAAAACAAAACAACCAAACAAAACAAATCACAAATCACAAAACACAAAGTTGACTTCAATATCCAACAAGGAGCTCTCGGCTTTTCTTCATTTTCAAGGAGAAAAAAATCAAAATCAAAATCCAAGATCCAAGCATTGTTAAATCATGAGGTAATTATCCAAGGTTCCTTATACATAGATATAGCTATCCCATGAATCTAAGCTTCAATTTCATTTACAATCTCTTCCTAAAAATCATGGAAGAAGAGGGTGAATAGTGTTTTTCAAGAACTTAAATTTTTGTTCTTGAGTTTTTGTTTAGATTAAGCTTGGATAAGGACTTTCAAGGGTGATTCCAAGCTAGTTAATTGATTCTCCACTCTCCAAGGAAGGTATAACCCCTCCAAACCCTAACTTTACTTTGAATATTAGGTTTAGTTTTGTTGTTATGATTCATGAGAAGCATGATTCTTGTAGACTTAGAGTGTGGTTGGTTTTATAATGAGTTGGAGTTGTAAATCTTGGATTATTGATTAATGAACTTAAGTATAGTTTTAATTCATGTTTGAGAATAATATAAATTGGAGAACTTGAGGTGTTGGGGCTGTTTTAGTATGGTATGGATGGATTTTGGTTGTATGAATGAATTGTGGTTGATTGGTGGTTGGTTTGGAGTAGAATAAAAATTGGTAATCACGTAAACATAGCCGTCGTAATGTCCGATTTACTTTAGACTGTTTTTGTTCTTAACATCAGGACCCGAGAACTCACTGTTAGGTTTTGACCATTGCCATGATTAGATAGTTCATGTTACGAGCTTCGTTTTGATATGTGGTTCGTTTGAATCCGATATACGGTTTAGGAGAAACGACCATTTTAAGTAACGATATTTCGCGAACGAACCATTACCCCTTGCCTTACTTTTAAACATAGGTTAAAGACCTTAAAGGACTAATTGGAGTATGAAACATTTATGTGAAGTGTATTATGCAGTTGTTAAGACACTCGCGAAAGAATCGCCTTAAAACCCTTAATGGTTAATTTATTAGAAATGGTGGAGCCGAGGGTACTCGAGCGACTTAAGTGAATCGTTAAGTGCAAAAGCGAACGTTGGGGTTCAATTGGTTAAAGTCTAGTTTCTTAAGCGACCGGGGTTTAATTCCGACTTATGTTGTTGTTCATAGGTTATCGGACCCACTCTAAGCTTAAGTCTACCCCGGAACACTCAGGCAAGTTTTCTACCCATTATACTGTTGTGGTGATGTATATATGTATATGCATTATCTTGTGATAGATGCATGTTGGTTAATTAGAAAATTTTGCGATATATTGAAGTATGCTGAGATGGTATATATATGCATGTCTGTTTCGTAATCTGGTTATCTATCTGTTGATTTCAATGCTTATAAGTTGCATAATACTTATGCTAGAGATAAGCAGTAGTTGCTTATACCCTTAGGATAGGGGACCCAAAGGTGAACATTTTCTAAAACCGGGAGTCGATGTTCCCGAGTATATTATATATATATATATTATATATATATATATTTATATATATATTGATATAGTTCAAAACCATTAATCGAATAAGGTTTATTCGATAGCTTTATTTATTTAATGAATATTACTTTGAATATTCATTCGAGGACTTATGACTCAGTTTATTTTATTTAATGAATATTACTTTGAATATTCATTCGAGGACTTATGACTCCGATTATTTACTAATTAATATTCTTTATTTTATTAAATAATAATGTGTCGATAATCAAACTCACTTTTGATTACTCAAATAAAGATATTACTTTCGTATAAGTATATCTTTGGTTATTTAATATTCATTTCAAGTATAAATTTTACAACTTCTACTTCAATTAGTTTTATTAAGATTATTCTTTATGGGAATATTATTTAAATAATAATATTCAGATATTTTCTAATATATTGGGACTGATTTATTTCATTAAATCAGCATTACTCCAAACATTCTTAAAAATGTTTTCGAGTCTTCAAAATGATTTTAAAAGTTAGAGCGGATCCCAAAACTCATTTTTATAGTTAAGATCTTTCTTTCGAAGGGGATTTAAATACTCGCTCAAAACTTGAGGGATCTGGCTTAGTGGTGTATTTTACATTCGCAACGAGGTTGCTGTGTTGATAAATGAATTGATTACTTACCCGACGTTCGAGAAGTAAGTCCATCTATTGAGTCGGCATAAGCAACATGGGCTCAGTGGGCGTCCATGAAAGTGTAAGTGGCTCAGTGGGAGTCCATCAAATGCGTAAGTGGCTGAGTGGAAGTCCAGCATAAGGTCCTATTGCGGCCAGGGTGATGACCAGTGGGGAATTCGTCCATCTACTAGTAGAAAAGGTTACTTATTGGTATCTTTGCCTGATCAGCAAGATATCAGGTTTATGCCAAGGTTTTCTCCTTTCCAAATTCATTGGATATTGCAACTCTGTTTATAATTTTCATAACAGAGATTTTCAAGGAGTGTATAAAATGTATATATATAGGTGTATATATATATAGGGACTTAATGAAGTATCTCGTAACTTCATTATTTATAATGATATTTCAAGGATTGAATCTATTCAAGTCTTATCTTGTAGTCTCATCTGGGTGATGAACTTTTGAAACTGATTATAACTTGAACGGTGGTAGTTCAAGTAGTATTCGGATATAAGTATATTGGAGTATCTTGTAACTTCATCTTTTAAACTTATATCTAGTAAATGATTATCTTGTGCATGTCAAAGATTTTCGGAAAAACGTTGAGACAAGGTTAGATATATGAGATCACCTTGCAACGATATTTTATACAGTTATAAACGAGAACTCTGTGTATATTATACATGTCAGAGGATTTCAAAGATTGTGAAAAGTATATATGTATATATATACTGAATATTTTGCGACTTGGTCGCGTTAAGATATCAGCTTGGTTCATTTCTTCTTGACCAAGACTTTCATGTGTAATATGAGAATGCTCATATATTGTTAGTTATTATACATATTATTTTGGTGGACTTGTTGCTCACCCTTGCTTTCCTCTTTCATCACACAACATCAGATAGACAAGATGAACAGGACCAAGCTCCCAATTCGCGAGCGGATAGGAAACATTCCGCAGTTTCCTATAGGCGTTGATGTCGCTGTAGCTGAGGTAGGAACTACCAATAGGCTAGGCTTTCAACTCTGGATGTACCAAACTTATGTATCTTTATGAATTGTAATAATGGCAAAGAAATGTAAATTTATTCGGAAACCCTTTTAAGGTGTAATGGCATATAATTGGGGAATAAAATGACTCGTGTTATTTTTGGATATTCATCTCTGAGACTATAACTTGTGGTGTGTGTGTTTATTATGGGGTCACAGTACAGAGTAGTTGATTGTTTATTAAGATTGGGTGTTATTAAGGGAAATGGAACTCGTGACAACCCAGATCCCCGACCCCAGATTTGGGGGTGTTACAGAAATGGTATCAGAGCCAAGTGTTATAAACCTCAGAGATGATATGACGTTAAAATAATAAGTTCACTAAGATAATAAGAACTCTTGCCAAGTTCATAGTCGGACTACCTAACGTAGTACTGACAGTTAAAACCCTTTTGGGAACCCTTATAAATATCGTGATAGAAGCGTAGTTCGTTATCGTATATGGTAGCGGGACTCCGAACCCTAAGGTTAAGGAGCAATAACGTGATGATGTTTTATTACTTATTGGAGATCAGATTGTGGATCCGATAGAGCGTCCTAACGAGGGACCGGATGATGTTCATATTGAGGATGTAGCGGTTGAGGATGTTGTCCTAGAAGGGATTGTTGCTGAGAAGAATCCCGTGGAGGATTCTGACATGTATGAATAAAGGACCACTGAGGAATTGATGACTATGGTTAGGGAAACTACCAGAGGAAGGATTGGCCGGTTACTACCGGAGGTTCGTTCAAGTTCGTAAAGATAGTAGCCCCTTTAACGCGGCTTACTCGTAAGAGTGAGAAGTTCGAATGGACGGAGAAATACGAGAACAACTTTCAAGAACTGAAGCAAATATTGGGCCCCTATGATGGCGTTGCCAGATGGAAAAGGAGATTTTGTGATGTGTAGTGACGCTTCGCATAAGGAATTAGGGTGCTTCTTATACAGCACAATAAGGTAATCGCGTACGTGTCAAGACAATTAAGGGAATATAAAGTTCGATATCCCCGCCCATGAGCTTAGGCTCGTGATAATAGTTTTACCCTAAAGATTGGAGGCACTACTTGTATGGAGAGAAGTGCGAGATTTACACAAACCATAGGAGCTCTAGTACATTTTTACGTAGAAAGAGCTCAGCATACGCCAGAGGAGGCGGTTAGAGCTAATCAAGAATTATGATTGGGAGATTCTTTATCATTAGGGGAAAGCCAATGTGGTGGCTGATGCCCTTAGTAAAAAAGGGAGACTCAAGATGATAATGTCTTCAGAAGACTTGATAAGAGATTTTGAGAAAATGGAAATAGAAGTGAAGGTAACCAGAGCCGCTACTGAAAGGCTGTCTGAGATTGTAATGCAGCCCGAATTATGGGAAAAGAAAATCATATTGTGCCAAGAAAAAGTGATGAATGAAGGCAGATAGCCAATGACTGGAGAAGAGATTAATACCGAGAAAGATGATAAGGAAATAATGAGTTATTCCTACAGAATTTTGGTTCCAAACGTTCAAGAGCTTAAGGACGGGATCTTAGATGAAAGTCATAGTTCGAGGAATAAGATTAAGGGAAAACCCTGAATGTGATAATCAGGGAGGTCGCAATCAAGATGTAAGGAACCCAGAACATAATGAAGTGGAAAACAAGGATTTTAACGTATAAGATAACCCCAATTATGGGAGAAGGATGAAATATTTCATACTGAGAAAATAGAAGTCGAGTAAAGAAAGGAGACCCGAGATGGTACTCTTATACGGCAATTCATGGACCTGTCTAAAGAGAACTTAGACTATTATCCCCAACCACCACCCTGAGGGGACAGTGCAGTGGGAAATTCTTTCAGGACCTTTAAGTCACTAAGCTCTCAGAGTTCCAAGGAACAAGTGAACCCAGTCGAGGCAAGAGCCTGGCTAAAGGAAATATAGGAATCATTTGAGATTCTAAATGATTAACGAATCACAAAAGACTGTTTTGTCACTTACCCTCCTAAGAGAGAGGCCACCCGCTGGTGAAAGACCAAGAAAGGCACGGAGCCAGAGGTTAGAATAAACTGATTAACGTTCAGTCAATTGTTTTCGGGAAAGTAACTCCCAAGGTTATGAAGGTAGTATAAAAACTTTAGAGCCAGAACAAAAGCGGATAAGTATGATGAATTATGAATTTAAGTTGTAAAAGTTGTCAAGATTCGTTCTGAGGACACGAATCTAGAATGACGGGATGTTTGAAATCAATGCTTATGTTGTGCTGGTTCATGTAATGGTTGTAATGGAAACGAAAATAAAAGACTGAAAAGGGTAGGAATATAAAGGGATATAAAGGAAATAGAGTTGAGAAGTGATAAGGGAGTTAGGTATGGGAAACCCTAAGAAACCCTTGCAATAAATATAGAGAAGTGTGTCATCATCAGCGCGATGGTGACTGATCATGAGATAAATTCAAGGTTTGAAGGCGTAAGCGATACGTATAGTTAATTCCCTTGAAGTTGACAATATTCGATGAAACTTTGAGATAGATCGATTGATTAATAAGGAAACGCGGATGGACTGAAGAGTCAAGAAAATAAGAAATTAGGAAAATTGGATGAAGGAAGTGACCTTCAAGAATGTGAAGTGTAAGACCGGTGGCTTGATACCCAGAAAGGGAGACGCCAGGTATGAAAGATATCCCAACATTGAGATGACTGTTGAAATAAACAACAAAAGTAAATAAGGAATTATTAAGAAGAAGTTCATGTTGAACACGATATACTATCGAGGTGGGAATGATTGAATAAGACACCCTTGTCAGGGATTTATGACTTGATTTATCCATGGAAGGATGCATGTACCTTTTTAAAGGTGGAATTAAGGATAGAACATCGGTAACTTAAAATGAATCCCAGGGGAATGCATAAAGGTTGGCATTTCACCCTTAATAGGGATAGTATGAGTTTTGACAGTATGAATTGGAAAGGATTAAGGTAATAACAACCTTTAAGAATCAGTGGAGAAATTTTTCAGAAGTATGTAGACAATGATTCTGGTATTAATAAATGGTATCTTGATATGCCCTGTATCTAGGGAATACAGGAGGAACGATTCAAGGATAACCTTAGAGGTTTTACAAGGAGAAAGGTAATATTCAAAATTCTCAAGAATAGAAATGTTGATAAAGGAAATATGACGTAATTATAATGATGCCAAGTGGGGCACGTGTTAAATCACGAGAAAGTATGGATCGAACCAGTAAAGGTCAAAATAGTTCAGGGCAATGAGGACCTAAGATAAAAGATGTTCTAAGTATGAGTGAGAGTCAGTCGTGACAGTGATTAACCTCTAAAGACTGAGGCAATAACTTATGGAAAAATGGTGATATTTTTTTTTACTCATCAGATTTTAAGGAAAACATCTTCACATAAGCAGTGATTGAAATGAGGTAGAAAATTTATTTGGAGGTGGTTAAAATGACATTGAATGTAAGGAGATTTTACTATCAGGAAAGGCCAAAGAAGTGGCCGACACTTTAAAGGTAAGAGGATAATTATAGGCGCTTGTGCCAAAGGAATACATTGATGATGGTTAAAGCTGTGAAGGTTGTATTATGGTTTGGAAGATTGACATTCCTTCTGATGACTGTGCAATACCCAATCGTAATAGTAGTTGGTAAAGGTTTAATTCGTGTAATCGCCATGAGCAGACTATCTATCTCAGAAGGTACTATCTTGAGATAAGCCAGGACCATGTTTCAAAAAAAAAGAGGACTAGACGAACCTTTGAGTTAAGTCTTCTATTTAAGGCATATGATTAAGAATGGTATTAACCTGCTATCGTTGCTTTGATTGAAACTATTCTGCAATTTTATCTGCTTCATGTCATGAAAGTACGTCAGAATTTGGAGTGTTCTTCATGAATTATGAATGGTGATTATGTTAACTCCTTAGAAGAATTCTATACGACATGTATGGACTCCGTATTATTAGATATTAAGATTTCATGGAAAGTGAATGACGACAGTAGGTCAGTGGTGGACCATAGTAATGCATCAATGATTCGGCGAATAATGAGCTGATTATAAGCATGAGAGTTGTATTGGAATGGATGTTGAGATTGAGTACCACTAATCGGGTCGCGTGGACGTATACGTTATCTTTGATAAAAAAAACTAGGTCGATTATTTACCTATTGAATATTTATTCTTTCTTATCAATAGAGAGTCGTATTATTATACGAGGAAGGTTGCGGCGCAAACATAGAATTCTAGTAACAATGATGTCTAGAATGAGATCCCAGATTCGATTTTCGATATCGAGGGAGTTTCAAAGGTGATTGTGTATAAGCTCGAGGAGGAGCATGGGTCCATAGAATGATGGACGGAATATCGAAAATATTTAGGCATGTGAAATACGATGCTATAATACTTGATGTTGATATAAATACATATATGTTTTGTTCTCCTATGACAAACCTCTATAGTTCAGAGGTAGATTCCAAGCCAGATATTTTATGGTAATAAATTTTTTACGTATATACAATTCTCTTCAGCTCGTTCTTTTCTCTTCTTTTCATTTCATGTAAGCTGAGAAGAACAACCCTTCCAGAAGGGGAGGTATTGCCGAATGACTATCTATCTGTGTGATAGAAGCCTAGTAGGATACCACATGTTGTTTAATTGCTTGTCAAGTACTAAAGGCTGGCCACCTTCTGTACTAACTATGCAATAGAACAAGTGTTCATGATCATAGTGATCTCTCAACAAATTCCTTTACTTATATATGATTGATCAAATTTTGGAAAATAGAAACAGCTGAAAAAGGAGTAGTAAAGTTATGGTGGTATTCGGAATGGAAACACATTCGTGATACTAAGGTGGACGTGGTTATTAAAAAGGTTATAGAATGCTAACGGGCAAAAGTATAACCAGTTTAATATTAGGAACGGAAGGTAGTAGCGATTACGAACTGGAAAAGAATGGGTATTGAGAAGCAAAAGCTCTAATGCTAGAAGCTATGATGAGAGTCTGTACAATAGACTTGAAAGAATTTGGAATGATCACTTAACGTGGATTGAGTTTTCTCACGATAATAGATCGTATGTCAGGTATCGAGATGTCGTCTTATGAGATTTTTGAGGGAAGACAATGTCGATCTCCCTTATGTTAGGATGAAGTTGTAGAGCGCAAGATGCTCGGACCCGCAGTAGTCCAAAGGACCAGGGATATAATAGATCTAATCAGAGGACGGCTGGTAGTAACCCAAGATGGACATAAGAAGTATGCTGATTTGACTCGAAAGGACAAAGAGTATGAAATAGGGGACCTAGTAATGTTATAGGTATCCCTTGGAAAGGATTGATGAGATTTGGAAAGAAAGGAAAGCTAAGTCTACAATTTGTTGGACCCTTGGATATATTAAGACGTATTGGGAAGTTAGAATATGAGCTAGCCCTACCCCCGAACATGTAGCAAGTTCATAACGTGTTCCACATATCAATGTTAAGGAAGTGTAATTCGGATGCCAGACAAATAGGGGCATATGAGCGCATAGACATGCAACCAGACGTAACCCATGTGGAGCAAACAGGAAAGGTTATAGAAAAAAAAGGGAACAAGTGCTTAGGAGAAGGGTTATCAAACTAGTCAGAGTTTGATGATAGAACCACAATGTGGGAAAATTTACTGGATAGTTAGAAAGTGCAATGCTAAGAGAGTATCCCTATTCATTTTCTACCTGATTCCGGGACAAAATCCTTTTAAGGAGGGGAGACTGTAATAACCCCAATTTTTGGAATTTCTGAAACCCTTATGAATAGTATTTTGCTGATTATGCTGAATAAGAAAACTTTCCATGCCACACTATGTAGGGGTTCTTCTTTTGTTATTCTGAGATCTTATTAGTACTTTATATGGGATATAAGTGTATGTAAAGATCGTCAGAATCCAAATTCGAACACTTTAATTTTTCCCAAAAATCCACCAGATACCGAAAGAATTGAGTATAAGGGAACAGGATAAAAATGATTTAAATTCAAGGATTATAAGAGAGGATCATAAAAGGAATATAATGTATTGAGAAAGGTTAAGGAAACCTAAGTAATAAGATCCCGGGTATGATCCCTCAAACGATAAACGAAAACGAAAGTTAAGCGAACCGCATAACAGATCAACGGTCATTAGCCAAGTAATTAGAAGCTAATCAAAGAGGTTAGTGAGGATGATGTCATCAAACCAATAAGAAGAGGACAAGTGTGGGAGGATTACATAACAAGGTGACATAAGCATGACAAAAAGGAAGTGTGTTGTTGGTTGATTCTTGGCCATGCAAAAGTTACCATGGTTAAAAGGTAATTAAGCAAAACAAAACAAAACAACCAAGCAAAACAAATCACAAAACACAAAGTTGACTTCATTATCCAACAAGAAGCTCTCGGCTTTTCTTCATTTTTAAGGAGAAAAAAAAATCAAAATCCAAGATCCAAGCATTATTAAATCATGAGGTAATTATCCAAGGTTCCTTATACATAGATATAGCTATCCCATGAATCTAAGCTTCAATTTCATTCACAATCTCTTCCTAAAAATCATGGAAGAAGAGGGTGAATAGTGTTTTTCAAGAACTTAAATTTTTGTTCTTGAGTTTTTGTTTAGATTAAGCTTGGATAAGGACTTTCAAGGGTGATTCCAAGCTAGTTAATTGATTCTCCACTCTCCAAGGAAGGTATAACCCCTCCAAACCCTAACTTTACTTTGAATATTAGGTTTAGTTTTGTTGTTATGATTCATGAGAAGCATGATTCTTGTAGACTTAGAGTGTGGTTGGTTTTGTAATGAGTTGGAGTTGTCAATCTTGGATTATTGATTAATGAACTTAAGTATAGTTTTAATTCATGTTTGAGAATAATATAAAGAGAACTTGAGGTGTTGGGGCTGTTATAGTATGGTATGGATGGATTTTGGTTGTATGAATGAATTGTGGTTGATTGGTGGTTGGTTTGGAGTAGAATAAAAATTGGTAATCGCGTAAACATAGCCGTCGTAATGTCCGATTTACTTTAGACTGTTTTTGTTCTTAAAATAGGACCCGAGAACTCACTGTTAGGTTTTTACCATTGCCATGATTAGATAGTTCATGTTACGAGCTTCGTTTTGATATGTGGTACGTTTGAATCCGATATACGGTTTAGGAGAAACGACCGTTTTAAGTAACGACATTTCGCGAACGAACCATTACCCCTCGCCTTACTTTTAAACATAGGTTAAAGACCTTAAAGGACTAATTGGAGTATGAAACATTTATGTGAAGTGTATTATGCAGTTGGTAAGGCACTTGCGAAAGAATCGCCTTAAAACACTTAATGGTTAATTTATTAAAAATGGTGGAGCCGAGGGTACTCGAGCGACTTAAGTGAATCGTTAAGCGCAAAAGCGAACGTTAGGGTTCAATTGGTTAAAGTCTAGTTTCTTAAGCGACCGGGGTTTAATTCCGACTTATGTTGTTGTTCATAGGTTATCGGACCCACTCTAAGCTTAAGTCTACCCCGGAACACTCAGGCAAGTTTTCTATCCGTTATACTGTTGTGGTGATGTATATATGTATATGCATTATCTTGTGATAGATGCATGTTGGTTAATTAGCAAATTTTGCGATATATTGAAGTATGCTGAGATGGTATATATATGCATGTCTGTTTCGTAATCTGGTTATCTATCTGTTGATTTCAATGCTTATAAGTTGCATAATACCTATGCTAGAGATAAGCAGTAGTTGCGTATACCCTTAGGATAGGGGACCCAAAGGTGAACATTTTCTAAAACCGGGAGTCGATGTTCTCGAGTATATTATATATATATATATATATATTTATATATATATTGATATAGTTCAAAACCATTAATCGAATAAGGTTTATTCGATAGCTTTATTTATTTAATGAATATTACTTTGAATATTCATTCGAGGACTTATGACTCGGTTTATTTTATTTAATGAATATTACTTTGAATATTCATTCGAGGACTTATGACTCTGTTTATTATATTTAATGAATATTATTTTGAATATTCATTCGAAGGCTTATGACTCCTTTTATTTTATTAATAAATATTATTTTGAATATTAATTCGAGGACTTATGACTCCGATTATTTACTAATTAATATTCTTTATTTTATTAAATAATAATGTGTCGATAATCAAACTCACTTTTGATTACTCAAATAAAGATATTACTTTCGTATAAGTATATCTTTGGTTATTTAATATTCATTTCAAGTATAAGTTTTACAACTTCTACTTCAATTATTTTTATAAAGATTATTCGTTATGGGAATATTATTTACATAATAATATTAAGATATTTTCTAATATATTGGGACTGATTTATTTCATTAAATCAGCATTACTCCAAACATTCTTAAAAATGTTTTCGAGTCTTCAAAATGATTTTAAAAGTTAGAGCGGATCTCAAAACTCATTTTTATAGTTAAGATCTTCCTTTCGAAGGCGATTTAAATACTCGCTCAAAACTTGAGGGATCTGGCTCAGTGGTGTATTTTACATTCGCAACGAGGTTGCTGTGTTGATAAATGAATTGATTACTTACCCAACGTTCGGGAAGTAAGTCCATCTATTGAGTCGGCATAAGCAACATGGGCTCAGTGGGCGTCCATGAAAGTATAAGTGGCTCAGTGGGAGTCCATCAAATGCGTATGTGGCTGAGTGGCAGTCCAACATAAGGTCCTATTGCGGCCAGGGTGATGACCAGTGGGGAATTTGTCCATCTACTAGTAGAAAAGGTTACTTATTGGTATCTTTGCCTGATCAGCAAGATATCAGGTTTATGCCAAGGTTTTCTCCTTCCAAATTCATTGGATATTGCAACTCTGTTTATAATTTTCATAACAGAGGTTTTCAAGGAGTGTATGAAATGTATATATATATAGGTGTATATATATATCGGGACTTAATGAAGTATCTCGTAACTTCATTATTTATAATGATATTTCAAGGATTGAATCTATTCAAGTCTTATCTTGTAGTCTCATCTGGGTGATGAACTTTTGAAACTGATTATAACTTGAACGGTGGTAGTTCAAGTAGTATTCGGATATAAGTATATTGGAGTATCTTGTAACTTTATCTTTTAAACTTATATCTAGTAAATGATTATCTTGTGCATGTCAAAGATTTTCGGAAAAACGTTGAGACAAGGTTAGATATATGAGATCACCTTGCAACGATATTTTATACAGTTATAAACGAGAACTCTATGTATATTATACATGTCAGAGGATTTCAAAGATTGTGAAAAGTATATATGTATATATATACTGTATATTTT
This sequence comes from Apium graveolens, assembly GCF_009905375.1. Lineage (NCBI taxonomy): Eukaryota > Viridiplantae > Streptophyta > Magnoliopsida > Apiales > Apiaceae > Apium > Apium graveolens. The sequence continues at coordinate 280,451,526 of NC_133655.1, forward strand.
GTGACTTGGTCGCGTTAAGATATCAGCTTGGTTCATTTCTTCTTGACCAAGACTTTCATGTGTACTATGAGAATGCTCATATATTGTTAGTTATTATACATATTATTTTGGTGGGCTTGTTGCTCACCCTTGCTTTCTTCTTTCATCACACAACATCAGATAGACAAGATGAACAGGACCAAGCTCCCAATTCGTGAGCGGATAGGAAACGTTCCGCAGTTTCCTGTAGGCGTTGATGTCGCTGTAGCTGAGGTAGGAACTACCAATAGGCTAGGCTTTCAACTCTGGATGTACCAAACTTATGTATCTTTATGAATTGTAATAATGGCAAAGAAATGTAAATTTATTCAGAAACCCTTTTAAGGTGTAATGGCATATAATTGGGGAATAAAATGACTCGTGTTATTTTTGGATATTCATCTCTGAGACTATAACTTGTGGTGTGTGTGTTTATTATGGGGTCACAGTACAGAGTAGTTGATTGTTTATTAAGATTGGGTGTTATTAAGGGAAATGGAACTCGTGACAACCCGGATCCCCGACCCCGGATTTGGGGGTGTTACAGAAGGGGGTTGAATGGAATTCTTGAACCTTTTTCAAAAAATATAAAATGGTTTATCTTAATAATATATAAGTGTTTGATTTGCAAAGTGCGGAATAAGAAGTTAGTAAAATCAAAACACAAGTAATTAAAAACACAAGTCTTTAAAAACTTTCTGGTGGATTTGAATGTATCCACCAGAGATATATATTATATCAAGAGAACTCTGTGTAGCAAGATTAGCTCACAACTACTTACAAATATGAACAACTAAGTTTACAGAGAAATGCTAAGGATGCAGTTTACAATTGTTTCTCTGAGATAATGTTCTTAGTCTTATTCTTGTTGTTCTATTTGCTACTTCTTGGTTTATATATCACCAAGATTACAAAGTAATAAGACAAGATAATAAAACAAAACCTATCAAATCTAATACTATGCTGCTTCATTACTCTATTCCAGCATCTTTGAATATCTTCATAATAGCATGGAAATGGCAATGCTTCTTTGTTCTCTAAAACCCAGTTGAATAGGCTTCCACATTCCTTTTGCATACACTCAATGCATGTGACTGTGTTGTCACTGTCAACAGATGTTTAAATTGATCATCTGTCGGGTACATGATCATCCGTTGGGTTGCCTTGTTGATCATCCGTCGAGTGGCATTGTTGTTTATCCGTCAGGTAGCTATCTGGCACTTGACTTCATTTCATTTATGCAGAATTACAAGACATCATCTATATACAATTAATCAACCTATTCAGCATATCTAATTAAAGTCAACATGACTTGAGTGCTACTACAGAATCTAAACAAGGTGTATGCAGAAATGTGCTACAGACTCATTATTACACAAGCTACTCACTCGATGTATAATAAATCATCATCCATCGGGACTATATTGAGTCATCCGTCGGGACTATATTCCTTATCCGTCAAGTGCTACAATTTTCACTAAGTAAAATCTACTAAGGTGTTTTGTTAATGAAATCATCAGGTTCACAACATATCCACAACAATCTCCCCCAATTTATGTCTACTGGAATTGTAGCCATAAATTAAGAAAAACTTGATGATAACAAAACACCCTTAAAAATATAATTTTAAAAGTAAGTAGATAAAACTGTAAAGTGCTTCAAATAACAAAATGAACAAAGATTATCTCACAGTCATTTTCAAGGTGCTCCTCTAGCCTGAGCAGATTAATCTAATTCCTTGAAGATCTGGATCTCTTTCCAAGCTTTCTGTTGTTTTCTTCTATCTGATTTTGGAGCTGTCTGTGGAATTCCAGTTCATTAGATTCTGAGAGATTTAGTTTTTCTTGCATTTCCAAAAGAGTCTCATTGCTAGAGATGCTCAATTAATCTTCTAATCTGAAAAATCTTCTAACTCCTTTATCATCCATGAACTTCATCAGCCAGTAGGGCCTTAGATGCACTCTACTCCCTGTGTAAGGAATAGTTAGAGTCTTTGGAAGTGCATCTTTAGCTCTAATACTCCTCAGTTCTTCAATCTTCTTTAGAACAAGTCTTCTTGCAGTTACATTGAATCCAAAGTTCTTCTTGAATGATGAATAAACCTTTATCAGCACAAATTGACTTTCTTGAAGGATCCTGTGAAGTGGCCATTGAATCTCCTTTCCTCCCTTGTACTTGAAAACTAACCTTTCAGGTAGATTCATGTAGGCATCAATCCCTCTAACTTCTTCCAGTTCATCTAAATAGAGGTTTAGATAAGAGAATTCCTTGATATCACATAAGTACATGTAATCTCCCTTGTTGACTTTGGATTTAGCTTTGGTTAGAGATTTGGATTTGAGAGGTGGCAACTTCACTTTCTTGACTGCTCTTGACTTTGTTCTCTTTGGCTTGTTAAGGATTGGCAAATTGAAATCAGGAATTGGTAGACTTTCCCAGTCTATTGGTTCATCCTTAGGCACAATAGGTTCACCATGAATGTTCCTGTAAGGATCCACCACCTTAATATCTTCAAATACCAATGAGGGTTTTGATGCTTGAGTTGTAGTTGGAATGAATTCCTTGGGAAACTGATCCTCCAATTCCTTACCAACAAAGTTCAATTTCCTTTTGGTTCTTTTGGTCAATTCCTTGTATCTGTAAAATTTCTTCTGTTGTGGTTCAACTTGCTTCTTTGGATCTTGAGATTCAGTGATTTCAGATGGCTGAGCAGGAATTTGTTGTGTTGGTTTCACAGCTTGTAGCTTGGCCAAGATAGCAACTTACTCTTTCTTTTGTTTAACCTTTTTAGCATCTAGAGCAGCTTGTTTCTTTTCTTGCTTCAATCTTGCATTTTCTTCTCTCTTTGCTTCAGCAAATTGAGGATGTCCAGCCACCACACAAATTTCTTTACCATTCCTGAAAACTTTAGCAATTCTCCTTTTCAAAGCTGAATCAGCTGGATCCTTGTAGAAGGCAATGGATCTTGACAACAGTTTCTTCTCATCAGGCTTTGGTGTCTCATACACTGTATTCAAAGGGTTCTTTAGTGATGATTTTGGATAGTTCACCATTGGCTTCAAAAGTACTTCAGCCTTTGGAGATTTGATGCAGGATGGCTGTCCTCTTTCCAGATAGTTCATGCTCATTTCATTCACAGAGATTTTCCTGACTTGAGAGTGATGAATGGATGACTTTTCTGGCTTCTTTGCTAGCCCAAACTTCTTTTGAATATCCTCATCAATTATCTCCCAGTTGATTGGATTCAACTGCTCCTTTTCAGCTGCTTTCAAAGTAGTTGCTGCTTCCTTTATCAGATCAATACTGTCCTTAGCTGGTGGCTTTGAGATAGTAATTGTATGCACAATTACTTTGCTAACTTGTATGTTGAGCATTTTTTGCTCCCCCTCACTCCTAGAACTCTCTTTCTCCCCCTTTTTGTTATCATCAAGCTGAGTAGAGGAGGAGGTTTGTGCAACCACCAGTTTCTGAAGCAAGTCTGTTTATTGAGCTTGGTGTAGATGAATTGCTGTAAGAGATGTTTCCATTGCTGTCATTCTTGTATCCAAGGCATCTATCTTTGTGGCAAGATCATAATTTTTCCTGAGTTGTCTCTTAATGTCAAGCATTGTAGCTTCTGGAAGTTTAGAGTCCATCTTGTCAGAAATGGCCTTTTTTATCTCATCAATATCACCTTTGATAGTGTTGACATCTTGAGAATGTTGAAAACCTTGGATTTGTTGTAGTTGCAGAGAAGCAAGATGTGCTTGAAGGAGCTTTTTTGTGCTGGCATTTGTGGTGGTTTGAAGAGCATAATTTTTCTGATTTATGAGTTGAATCAGGGTTATCTTGAAGTAGTGTTCATCACATTGCTTTGAAAATGCCCAAGATGGCTTGCCTGATCTTGAACTAGAGCCTACTTCTCCCCCTATGTCCAATGGCTCTTCTTCACTATCTCCACCTTCACCTCCAAAGAATTTTTCTGAACCATCAGTCTCATAATCAACATCACCAGCGGTAGAAGGCAAAGCTGTGATGACATCCTTAGCTCTTTGCATGGACTGTGTGGTGTGCACCAAGTTTAGCATCCTTTCTGCATTGTCATTGCCTTGTCCAGCTATAAGTTGGTAGGCTGGAACAGGGTGAGTAAATGTCTCAGCATCTAAGGAGGTGGAATCTATAACAACTTGAGTTTGCTGAGATAGTCCCTCCCTGTCTGCATCCTGGACATTCATTAACTCACTTATAATAACATCCACCCTTATATCTTCAGTACTTGTTTTTCTCTCATTTTCTCTCTTTTCTTGCATCAAGGTCTCACCTTGGCTCACCACCCTCACACCCTCACCTTCACCATCTAAGGTGGGACTCCTCACACTCTCTTTTGCCAATCCTGAAGAACTGGATTACATATTTTCACTCCTTTCCTCTCTTTTTTCCTGGGAGCAACCCAGACTCTCACTCAGTTCACTCCCTTCCCTCAATCCTAGGAGTGATTGTACTACCACTAAGTCTTATGCACTTGAGATAATTGATGAAATTTGAAGCTGTGCAGAGACACTCGGTATATAAGGAATATCCGTCGGGTTAGCAGTTTGACTATCCGACGGATAACTGTTGTTAAGCTTATCCGTCGGGATACAATTACTACTCGACGGATGAGCAGTATCCATCGAGAGAGTAGAAATGAATGTGTTTGGAGTGAAAACTATTATGGACTCTATGCAGATTGATGAGAATTTTAGCACAGATGTCTCAACAGTTCCTGAAAGAATTGGCAAGTGAGCCACCAAATCATCCAAAAGATTATGCTCACTTGCACTAGATTTTGGATTCCCCAACAGAGTTAAAGAAGGGGAATCATGAATTGATGTGTTGATCATATCCACATCCAGAGAGTTTGTGGGATAATTTGGTGTTTGAGGTGCTTCTATAACTAAAGATTTTGGCTGTGACTCCACATTTATTGGAGCCACATCAAACTGACTTTGAAAAGGTACAGTGACTGTGTCTTCAACACCAGTTTGCACAGTGTGTGAACCCTGTGCATCCCCAAGGGTTTTTGGTTTCTTCTTTCTAGTATAGGTTTGGGGTGAGCTTGTGTCCCTTACCCTTTTGGCCTGTGCTCTTGGTTGAGAGCTTTGTTCAATAGTCACATCCTTTTGGGAGGATGCAACTAGCAATGAGCTTATGTCCTTATTAAGCACTGCAGTTTATTGGGAAACTGCAGTGTGGCTAGGCTGGGAAACACTCACCTCTCCAACCTTATCCTTAGGGTTTCTTTGATGTTCACCCTGTCCCTCACCTTTCTTACCCACCTTCACACTCCCCTCTTTTGGTTTGGTGGATTTTGCAACTGGCATCTTTTGAGAGATGCCAGAGGGGGCTTTCTTTGACTTGGATTTAGAAATTTTTGATGGTTTGGTAGCTTTGGTAGACAACTATTGGGTCATTGACACAGTTGCCAGAGCTACGCTATTAGGCAAAGAAATTTGTGAGGCTGGAAGAGTAGGGACAACTGAACTTACCTCACTTACCTCAGGTGCCTCCATAACAGGAAAATAGAAGAGTGGCACCTCTTTGTGATGGTTTGCCCTGTTCAAATATGCAATAATCCTTCTCTCTTGAACCCAACAATCTAATTTGTTGGTTGGGTTCTCAAGCACAATATCCTCAGAGAGGTGGTTATCAATCATCATTAAAAATCTAGCATTATAAACATTTTTACCCCTCTTATTTAACTCCCCTAACTTAAATCCCAACTCAATTATGATAAGATCACTAAAGTTGAAAAATTTATCAGTAACAAGCATGTAAAGCATGTTAAGCATAGAGATATTGACAGAATCAAATTTACTGATTTTACCAGAAAAGACATTGGTAACTACATCACACAGATAACTCCATTCCTTTCTAAGACCCAACCTCCTAATTTCACTTAATTTAGAAGTAGAGTGTGCATAGTTCATGGAGTTAAGCATGTTAATAATGTCAGTGTCTGTGTGTGGTGAAGTTACAGTATTATCAGGAATCTTAAAACATGCTTTAACAATGTCACTATTAACACATAATTCCTTACCTTTAATAGTGAAAGTGATAGTCTTATCAGCTGAGTTGTATGTAGCAGTTGTCCACATCTCTTCAACAACCTCACAGTAGATGGTGGGTGATTCCAGCATGGCATAGTTAAGTTTGCAGTTCTTCACAAAATCCATCATCTTGTGGTAGTCACCAGACTGTTGAATCCCCTTGTTCACAAGAGCAGTGAAGTTGTTCTTCTCATAAATAAATCCAGTTTGAGACATTATCTTGACGACAAGTGCCATTGTTAGAGAGTAAAAACTTGCAGAGAGAGTAAGTGCTTTTGAGAAAGAAAGATATTAGAGCAGATGATTTGAGAATGATAAAAGAAAAGTAATGACAATGAATTAAGCTTTTATACTATCTCAAAAATAACTGTCAAAAATAATAAAGTGACCAATAAGAATTGCCCAAAGTAGTCATTTAAAAAAATGATAAACTGTAAAAATTCCATCAATTATCCGTCGTGTTATGCTTACAAACTGTAAGTATACTCAATGGATAATGTTCAGAGAATCAACGGCTAAGAATAAGAAAATTCGACGGATGAGGATAAATTAGTTATCCGTCGAGTCATAAAATATTCCAGAAAAGTAATTGATTTTATTAACAAATAGTATACCGACGGGTGATCAAACTCGATGGATAGTGATCATCCGTCGAGATGTAAATTTTAACTTAGCCAAAATTTCATCCATGACTGAAAAATCAATTAAATTTCTGGTTGCATTATAACTTTCAAACAATCTATAAAGATTCAAGAGTAATTTAGCATACCTAACTCACTTACCAACCTTGAAAAGGTGGATTCATCCAGTGGCTTGGTAAATATATCTGCAAGCTGCTTTTCACTTGGAACAAAATATAGTCCACAGTACCATTCATTACATGTTCCCTTATGAAGTGGTACTTGATGTCTATGTACTTTGTCCTTGAATGCTGTACTGGATTTTCAATGATGGCAATTACACTTGTGTTATCACATAAAATGGGAATCCTTTCAACTTGCAAACCATAGTCTAGCAATTGGTTTTTCATCCATAAAATCTGTGCACAACATCAGCCAGCAGCAATATATTCAGCTTCAGCTGTAGAAGTAGAAACTGAATTTTGCTTTTTACTGAACCAGGACACAAGCTTGTTTCGTAGAAATTGACAGGTTCCTGTTGTACTTTTTCTATCAATTCTACAACCTGCATAATCTGCATTTGAATAACCAGTTAGATCAAAACCAGAATCTCTAGGGTATCAAATGCCAAGTTTTGGTGTTCCCTTGAGATATCTGTAAATTCTCTTAATAGCTACTAAGTGAAATTCTCTAGGATCAGCCTGAAATCTAGCACACAAACATTTAGCAAACATTATATCTGGCCTACTAGCTGTTAAGTACAGAAGTGAGCCAACCATGCCCCTATAAATTGAAATATCCACAGACTTTTCAGTAGTGTTTAATTCAAGCTTAGTTACAGTGGCCATGGGAGTTTTTGCAGATGTGCAATCCATTAGATCAAACTTCTTTAAAAGATCATAAATGCATTTAGTTTGACTAATGAATATTCCATCACTAACTTAACTTGCAAACTAAGAAAGTAAGTTAGTTCTCCCATCATACTCATTTCATACTTACTTTGCATCAATTTGGCAAACTTTTTGCAAAGTTTTTCATCTATAGAGCAAAAAATAATGTCATCTACATAAATTTGAACAAGTATACTAGAGCCATTAACATTTTTAAAGAAAAGAGTTTTGTCTACAGTACCTCTAGTGACGTGATTCTCTAAAAGAAACTTTGACAAAGTGTCATACCAGGCTCTAGGTGCTTGCATCAGTCCATAAAGTGCTTTCAAAAGATAGTAAACATATTCTGGAAAGTTTGGATCTTCAAAACCAGGAGGCTGACTGACATAGACTTCCTCCTCCAAATCTCCATTCAGAAAGGCACTTTTGACATCCATTTAATAGACTTTGAAATTTGCATGGGCTGCATAGGCTAAGAAGATTTTGATGGCTTCAAGTCTTGCAATAGGAGCAAATGTTTCATCAAAATCTATTCATTCTTGTTGACAATAGCCCTTAGCAACCAATTTAGCTTTGTTCCTGACTACTATGCCATTTTCATCCATCTTGTTTCTGAATACCCATTTGGTGTCTATTGGATTCTTTCCTTTAGGCTTGGGCACCGGCTTCCATACCTTATTTCTCTCAAATTGGTTTAACTCCTCCTGCATAGCTAAAATCCAATCAAGATTCAACAAAGCTTCTTCTACCTTCTTTGGTTCTTCCTTAGAAAGAAAGCTGCTGTTTAGACATTCTTCTTGAGTTGCTCTCCTTGTTTGAACTCCAGAAGATACATCACCAATGATGAGCTCAAAGGGATGATCATTTGTCCATTTCCTTTGTTGAGGTAGATTAGCTCTAGATGAAGATGCCTCATTGTTGTCTTGATGTGTGATTGAGTTTAGATTATTAGAAACTCCCCCTGAGTTAATGGATCTTTGATTTGAGAAAGGGGAACTTTCTGAAAGTGATCTATTCTGACCTCCAGCTTCTTTTGATGAGCCGACGGATGAAGCTGATTGTCTCCCGACGGATAAAGCAGATTGTCTCCCGATGGATGAAGCATTATATAACTCGACAGATGTTGAATTTTGTGCTTCATTGGTAGTGGATTTTTCTGCATTATCCTTTGATACTGTTTCTTGATCACTTTCATCATCACTGTCATCACTAACCATCTCCACATTGTCAAATTTGAGGCTCTCATGGTAATCTCCATCTTGCAGTCCTTCAATCTTTTTATCATCAAACACAACATGCATCGATTTCACAACAATGTTGGTTCTTAGATTGTAGACTCTATATGCTTTACCAACAACATATCCAACAAAAATTCCTTCATCAGCTTTAACATCAAACTTCCCATTCTGATCAGTTTGATTTCTCAAGATATAACATTTGCAACCAAAGACATGAAGAAAATTTAGAGTTGGCTTCTTGTTCTTGAACAATTGATAGGGAGTCATGCATTTTTCTTGATTAACCAGAGAAATATTCTGAGTGTAGCATGCAGTATTTACAGCTTCAGCCCAGAAATATGTTGGTAACTTAGACTCTTCAAGCATTGTCCTTGCAGCTTCAATAAGTGATATGTTCTTCCTTTCTACTACTCCATTTTGTTGTGGAGTTCTTGCTGCTGAAAACTCATGCAAAATCCCATTTTCTTCACAAAATGCTCTCATGACATAATTCTTGAACTCAGTTCCATTATCGCTCCTGATTCTTCTAACTTTGAAATCAGGATGATTATTGACTTGCCTTATGTGATTGATGATGATTTCACTAGCCTCATCTTTAGACTTTAGGAAATATGTCCAAGAGAACTTTGAGAAATCATCTACAATTACTAGGAAAAATCTTTTCCTTGAGATGGATAACACATTGACTAGTCCAAACAAATCCATGTGTAGCAGTTGTAAAGGTTCTTCAATTGTTGAATCAAGCTTCTTTCTGAATGATGCTTTAATCTGCTTTTCTTTTTGGCAGGCATCGCACAATCCATCCTTAGAAAACTCCACTTGAGGAATACCTCTAACCAGTTCATTCTTTACAAGTTCATTCATAATCTTGAAGTTTAAATGGGATAGCTTCTTGTGCCATAACCAACTTTCATCCTGACTTGCTTTGCTGAGAAGATAACAGATTCTGCATTTGATGAGTTGAAGTCAGCTAGGTACACATTTCCTTTTCTCACTCCAGTGAGAACCACTTTGTTGCTCCTTTTGTTTGTCACAACACAGGCTTCAGAGTTGAAGTTTACTGAATTGCCTTTATCACATAGCTGGCTGATACTCAACAAATTGTGCTTGTGACCATCCACTAAGGCAACCTCCTCAATGATGACATTGTCTTTTAAAATCAAGCCATATCCCACAGTATAACCCTTGATGTCATCTCCAAAAGTAATACTTGGGCCAACTCTCTCCTTGAACTCTGTGAGCAGGGTAGAATCACCAGTCATGTGTCTTGAACAACCACTATCCAAGTACCATAGATTCTTTCTGTTTCCCTGCACACATCAAAATCAAATCAAGTTGATTTTGGTACCCAAGTTTCCTTGGATCCTGCCTTGTTAGCTTTCTTTTTCTGTTTCTTAGGTTTGATCTCATTTGACTTGGGGATATCAGATTCATCCTTAGTCATTTGAGTTGGACCTTTGAAACCATTCATTACAGCATAATTATCATGCATATTTTGATTAACAGGAAATAGCATGCTACTAGTAAACATGTTATTCCAGTAAGGCATGCTAAATGGCATTTGTGGCATACTAAATGCAGCATAATAAGGATTAGGTGCAAATGGCATATTAGCAAACTGTGCATTCATATTCTGTGTAGACATAACATTCATAGGCATAGAAGGCATGACATTTATGTTGGGAAAATGAGGTGGCACATATATGGAAGTAGACATGGAAGTTTTGCAATTAACAGACAAATGATTTACACTACCACACTTGACACAGATTTTTCTAGGAGCATATTTATCAGGTGTGTAGTTGTTATCCTTGTTCATTCCTACTTTACCATTTCTATTATTTTTCTTTTTAGCCTCTATTTTAACCTCAATCTTTTCCAGTCTGTCACTCAATTGCTTGATAGTCATATGACCAACATTAGCCTTTTTATCCTTCCTCACTTGACTGGATTCTCCTGGAATAAAATTCTTGGAAACTGATCCAAATTTTCATTTAACTTGGAAAGTTTGGCTTTACTCATAGGTTTGCTCACAGTCGACGGATGAGGATTTATATCACTTGATGGATAACCCTTTTTATTATCCGACGGATGACCTTCATCATCCGTCGAGTCTACATCTGTTAGCAATCCTTCAACCAAATTGGATTCCAGCTTCTCCTTATTCTTCTTCCAGGCTGCATCACAAAAGGACTCAATACCTTGAACTTCGGTGATTTGAGCATGAACATCTCTAGATGTTTTCCATGCCTTAATCACCTCCTGTTCTCGTTCAAGCTGCTTCTTCAAGATCTCTTCTTTCTTCAAGGACTCAGTTAAATCATCCTTAGCAATTTTACACTCAATTCTCAATTTTTCAAATTCAATGAACTGAGACTCTATCACATTATTCCTCTCACTTAAAAACAAATTGTTTTATTTGATTTTAGCATTTTCCTTAGTAAGAGACTTAAGTGTAACACGTAAAAGATATAATTCTGTAGACATGTCATTTATTGCATCATTACACTCAGCTTTAGATAAATGTGCAAGGTTAGTGGTGATTACCTGATTACTTGAAGAACTTGTCTCTGTTTTATCATACTTGTCTATTAGGGCTAGATTGACATAGCTGATATCCTCATCCTCATCCAGACCATCTGCTGCCCAGTCATTTTCTTGTATAATGAAAGCCCTTTCTTTTTGTTTGAGCAACTCAAAGTATTTCTGTTTATAATCCACAGGCTCAAACTTCTTTTTGCTGGAATCTGACTTTCTACACTCACTGAAAAAGTGCCCTGCTAAGCCATATTTAAAACATTTGAATTTTGATTTATCCACCATGTTTCTATTTGGCTTAGCTGCTCCAAAGTTCTTCTTGAACTTGAGCTTGGAAAATCTTCTGGAAAGAAATGCAAGATGTTCATCAATATCCTCCATATCATCTTGGCTCAAAGAATCTTCATTTTCTGCTACCAGCCCCCTGCCCTTGTTTTCATAGACCTTTGAAGTTGATTCAATAACTTCCATCTTCATCTCCTTTTCTTTCTCTATCTCAGCAACTAGTGCAATGGATCCTCCTTTCTTCTTTCCTCTCTCCATCCTCTCATCTTGCTCTATTTCAAGCTCATAAGTTTTTAGGATGCCATACAGTCTCTCCAAAGTAAACTCCTTATAATCTTGAGAGTTTCTCAATGAGACTGTCATAGGTTTCCATTCCTTTGGAAGAGATCTAAGGAACTTAAGATAGGAGTCTTTTATCTGATAGACCCTTCCATGAAACTTCAGAGCATTTAGTAGTTTTTAAAATCTACTAAAAATGTCAGTGAGAGACTCACTATCTTCACTATAAAAGTGCTCATATTGCTGAATTAGCAGCTGCATCTTATTTTCCCTGACTTGTTCAGTGCCATCATAAATAATCTGTATTATGTCCCAAACTTCCTTGGTAGTTTTGCAATTGATGATGTTGTCAAACATGTCACCATCAACTCTATTGAACAGAATATTCATGGCCTTCTTATCCTTCTTGACTTGTTCAATATCAGGATCTGACCATTCATGCCTTGGCTTGGGAACTGATGACTCATTTCCAGTTGCAGCTCTCATTGGTACATGAGGGCCTCTCTCTATGTAATCTACATAAGCCTCATCTTGAGAAAGTAAGTGAAGATGCATTTTTACCTTCCAGTGATGGTAATTATCTTTGTCCAGAAAAGGAATCTTGACTCCTACATCCTTCTTATTCATCTTGCTGTTTGTTGTGATCTTTAAACTCTTTGTTCTTCAAGAGCTTGCTCTGATACCAATTGTTAGTCCCTAACAATGCAACAAGAATTACAGAAGGGGGGTTGAATGGAATTCTTGAACCTTTTTCAAAAAATATAAAATGTTCTATCTTAATAATATATAAGTGTTTGATTTGCAAAATGCGGAATAAAAAGTTAGTAAAATCAAAACACAAGTAATTAAAAACACAAGTCTTTAAAAAATTTCTGGTGGATTTGAATGTATCCACCAGAGATATATATTATATCAAGAGAACTCTGTGTAGCAAGATTAGCTCACAGCTGCTTACAAATATGAACAACTAAGTTTACAGAGAAATGCTAAGGATGCAGCTTATAATTGTTTCTCAGAGATAATGTTCTTAGTCTTGTTCTTGTTGTTCTATTTCTACTTCTTGGTTTATATATCACCAAGATTACAAAGTAATAAGATAAGATAATAAAACAAAACCTATCAAGTCTAATACTATGCTGCTTCATTACTCTATTCCAGCATCTTTGAATATCTTTATAATAGCATGAAAATGGCAATGCTTCTTTGTTCTCTAAAACCCAGTTGAATAGGCTTCCACATTCCTTTTGCATACACTCGACGCATGTGACTATGTTGTCACTGTCAACAGATGTTTGAATTGATTATCCGTCGGGTACATGATCATCCGCCGGGTTGCCTTGTTGATCATCCGTCGAGTGGAATTGTTGTTTATCCGTCGGGTAGCTATCTGGCACTTGACTTTATTTCATTTATGCAAAATTACAAGACATCATCTATGTACAATTAATCAACCTATTCTGCATATCTAATTAAAGTCAACATGACTTGAGTGCTACTACAGAATCTAAACATGGTGTATGCAGAAATATGCTACAGACTCATTATTACACAAACTACTCACTCGATGGATAATAAATCATCATCCGTCAGGACTATATTGAGTCATCCGTCGGGACTATATTCCTTATCCTTCGAGTGCTATATTTTTCACTAAGTAAAATCTACTAAGGTATTTTGTTAATAAAATCATCAGGTTCACAACATATCCACAACAAGACACAATTTTTCAATTCATCCCAAACCTATAAACAAGCTCCCACTTATCAAAAGTGTAGACACAATTGTCTAATACATTTTCGATATCATATTTCCGATTTTTACATCTACCTTTCGTAACTAGACAATTCGTAAATTTAAACAGACCCATTAGTCTTATATATTCATTCCAAAATTCACTTATAACATATGAATTTTCTATCTTTAAGAACACAACTCCCTCATTTGTTTAGATTCGATAAACTCAATTATATTTTTCATGACTTTCATTCCATGAATCGAATTTCTTATGAACTCATCGATTTTTTTTAAATTCATTTCTATCGATAATGTAACATGGTAGAATATTTGTGATGTCATGTCTAATAATGATTTGTGTTTAGTTTTAGATCTTGACTAACATGACAAATCAGGACTTAACTGGAAATCAGTACTTATACTGAAGTCAGAACTTAAGATATCAGAACTTAAGTTATCAGAACTTAATATATCAGAAGATATTCATCAGGAGATAATATCAGGACTTAAGAAGACTTTCAGATAAGGAAGGTGACAGATTAAAGGGAAAGAAGATCAAGACTAAAATAAGAAGAGATATGTATGGAGAAGAATTCTATGAAGAATAGAAGACTTGGAAGAAAAGATAACTAATTGATATATTTTAGGATACAGAATCATATTCGATATCAATTAGAAGATTATCTTGTAATTGTGTGTCTATATAAACACATCATAGGGTTTATACTAGAAGTGTTATCATTATCGAGAATATTATTCATTGTAACCCTAGCAGCTCTCGTGATATTTGTTCATCACTGAGAGAGAACGGTTCCATTGCAATACTGTTTTATTAATAAGATTATTCTTTGTTACATACTTGTATTCTTAATTCGATTTGATTATATTATTCACTGTATTCAACCCCCTTCTACAGTGTGTGTGACCTAACAAGTGGTATCAGAGCCTATCTGTTAACACATATACAGTAAAGATCCAAAAACAATCATGTCTAAAGAAGAACAAACTCCAACCAAGCCCACCAAAACTGAAGAAACTCCAAAGACTCAAATCCACAGTCGATATGAGACTATTAGGGTTCCCATGCTGAGACCTTCTGAGTATCCCATATGGAAGGTGAGGATGGATATGTTTCTGGAAGCTACAGATCCAGAATAACTTGACAGAATTAATGAAGGACCACATAAGCCAACCAAGCTCTCTGTTGTAGTTGTAGATCAGCCAGCAAAGACTGTACCAAAGGAGAAAAGTGAGTATATAGCTGAAGATATCTCACCTATTGCCAAGGATGCAAAGGTAAGGCATTTGCTGCATAGTGCCATTGATAATGTCATGTCAAACAGGGTAATTAACTGCAAGACTGCAAAGGAGATATGGGATGTCTTGGAAATAAGATGCCAGGGAACTGATGTAATTAAGAAGAACAGGAGGACTATACTCACTCAAGAGTATGAGCACTTTGACTCAAAACCTGATGAGTCATTAACTGGCTTATATGACAAATTTGTCAAACTCCTGAATGATCTGTCACTGGTGGATAAGGAATATGATCTTGAAGATTCTAATCTTAAATTCCTTTTAGCTCTTCCTGAAAGTTGGGATTTGAAGGCAACTACTATAAGAGACAACTATGCTCTTGATGAAACTACTCTTGATGAAATTTATGGTATGCTCAAAACTCATGAACTTGAGATGGATCAAAAAAGAAAGAGACATGGGAGAAAGTCAAGAACAGTTGCTCCTAAGGCTGAGGAGGAATCCCCCAAAGTGGCTGTCTCAAAGAAAGGCAAAGGAAAGGCTCTCATCACAAAGTCTGATTCAGATTCATCAAGTTCTGATGATGATGATGAGGATTCAGAAATTGAAAGTCTATCTGAGATGGATGCTGATAAAGAGATGATGAGATTGTGTGCTCTTATGGTGAAGGTTATCACAAAGATAGCCTATAGGAAATTCAGAAGGGGAAAGAAGTTTTCCAGGAAAAGTGGAAGTTCTGATAAGAAGGGATTCAGAAAATCTAAAGGCAAAGCAGGAAAATCTGATAGAGGAGATTACTCAAATGTTAAATGCTACAATTGTCGTGAGAAAAGCCACATATCTCCTGATTGCAAGAAAGGAAAAGGTGACAAAGGCAAGGCACTTGTCACAAAGAAGAAAAGCTGGACAGACACTTCAGATTCTGAAGATGAGGTGAACTATGCCTTGATGGCAAATGCTGATAGCTTATGCTTTTCATACTGATGATATTACTGAGTTGAGATCTTATCTTAAAACCATATTCATTAGCTATAGAGATCAGAATTTAACATGGTAGATTAACTTCTGAAAATCTGGCTTTTAAGAAAAGGAATGACTATTTAGAAAAGGAGTTAGTTATGTTCCATCAAACTCAGAAAGAAAGAGATGATGCTTTTTATGTTAGAGATGAAGTGTTAAAATTGAATAAATCTCTAAAAACTGAGCTAGAAAAGGAAATAGAGATTATCAGGACTTGGACTAACTCTGGCAGAACAACTCAGAATTTGCTAAGTAGTGGAAACTGGAAAGAGGGATTAGGTTATGGAGATGATAAAAGTGAAACAGGAACTGAACAAATTAAGCCAATTATTGTTAAACAAACTAATAAGCCAAAGGTAAATCCTGTTAAGTTTGTAGCTAAAACTGTAACACCCCCAAATCCGGGGTCAGGGATCCGGGTTGTCACGAGTTCCATTTCCCTTAATAATACTTAATCTTAACAATCAACCAACTACTGCGTACTGTGACCCCACAATATACACACACACCACAAGTTATAGTCTCAGAGATGAATACCAAAAATAACACAAGTCATTTTATTCCACAATTATAAGTCATTACACCTCAAAAGGGTTTCTGAATAAATTTACATATTCTTTGCCATTATTATAATTCATAATATACATCAGTCTGGTACATCAATAGTTGAAAACCTAGCCTATTGGTAGTTCCTACCTCAGCTACGGCGGCATCAACGCCTACAGGAAACTGCGGAACGTTTCCTATCCGCTCGCGAATTGGGAGCTTGATCCTGTTCATCTTGTCTATCTGTTGTTGTGTGATCAAAGAAGAAGCAATGGTGAGCAAGAAGCCCACCGAAATAATATGTATAATAATTAATAATATATGAGCATTCTCATAGTACTCATGAAAGTCTTGGTCAAGAAGAAATGAACCAAGTTTGATATCTTAACATGACCAAGTCGCAAAATATTCAGTATATAAGTATATATACTTTTCAAAATCTTTGAATCCTCTTCCATGCATAATATACATAGAGTTCCAGTTTATAACTTGTATAAAAATATCGTTGCAAGGTGATCTCATATATCTAACCTTGTCTCAACGTTTTTATGAAAATCTTTGTCATGTATAAGATAATCATTAACTAGATATAAGTTGAAAAGATGAAGTTACAAGATACTCCAATATACTTATATCTTTTCCAAATACTACTCGAACTACCACCGTTCAAGTTATAATCAGTTTCAAAAGTTCATCACATAGATGAGACTACAAGATAAGATTTGAATAGATTCAATCTTTGAAATATCATTCAAAAGAAATGAAGTTACGAGATACTTCATTAAGTCCCGATATATATATCCATATATATCTCTCATACATTTCCTGAAAACCTCTGTCATGTAAAGTATGGACAGAGTTGTAATATCCAATGAATTTGGAAAGAAAAGAATTTTGGCATAAACCCGATATCTTGCTGATCAGGCAAAGATACCAATAAGTAACCTTTTCTACTGTAGATGGATGAATTCCTCGCCGGT